>NC_090647.1:341391161-341651161 GCF_040937935.1 Hyperolius riggenbachi | reverse complement strand
TGAGGTCCGTAGTCACAACACCCTGGAACTAGTCTGGAGCATAACATAAATGATAATACAATTCCCTAGTCTTGGGTGTGAGTTCCGTGATCATCAACACCCTGGAACTAGTCTGGAATATAACACAAAGACAATACAGTTCCCTAGTCTTGGGTGTGAGGGCCTTGATCTCAACACCCTGAAACTATGCTAGAGAATACACAGAAGATATACAGTATTCCTAGTCTGGGGTGTGAGGGCCTTGATCTCAACACCCTGGAACTGGTCTAACAAATAAACAGTACAAGGTAATCTGACTCAGTGTGAATTCCCAAGTCCTCTTGGTTCAAACACACTGTAAGGATCTGACTATGGTCTGAATGCTTCCGCAAAGTGTTTGCAATGACAGACAACCAGCAACTGACAAGCAGCAGAATATATAGTAGCTGAACTCTGCTGCCCCGCCCGAGCCACTCAGCCAATCATGAGTCCTGCAGGAATCAGCTGATCTCCCTGATCAGCTGACACTTCCCCTGCTGGTATAAAGGTCCTGAGTTCAGGCCCGCGCACGCGTAGCTCTTCCATCTGCCTATGTGCACTAACAGACCCAGCCACACCAAGCGCACGCCGCTGCATGCAAACCGCCACGTTGGACGCGGAAACGGCCGCTTTGCTGTCAGGACATGCGGCGCCCTTTCCGCATTCCACCATACTACCAGACACGTGTCTATGTGTGCAAACCGCCGCGCTGGACGCGGAGTCAGCCGCCTTGCTCTTGACAGACGCAGCGGCTTTTCCGCGTTTTCTCACTGTACCCCCTCCCTGAGGAGTGGACTCCGGACATCTCCTTCCTGGCTTTTTAGGATGTAAGTTAGAGAATTTTCTTTTTATCTCATACTCAGGCCGGCCATCAATCAACCCAGGGAGGGAGGGAGTGGAATCCACCTGCAGCGCTGACCCGGGCAGGTACACAGGAAATGATTTCTTGTCAACCTGTTTTTTCGGTGGTAGAATGGTTTTGGGCCCAAAACCAATGTCTAAAGCGTCTGCTTTGGGGCTTTTGTTATCAGATTTCTACATGAGAGGTAACCGTGAGGAACAGGAACCATTAGAAATATCTGCACACTGTCCTGCCTTTCCTGCAACCTGTATCCTGGTTTTATCTACCTCACCCTTCCTCAAACAGTACTCATGACAATGGGCTGACCAGTTCAGCAGCTGTCCTGAAGCCCAGTCAATCAGTGGAGAGTGAAGTTGTAACCAGGGCATACCGAGAACAACAGCAGAGCCTTTCATCGGCAGGACCAGGAACTGTAAACTCTCTTCATGCAATGCCCCTAAACAACATGACAGTAGGGGGGTTTGGCAAAGAAACTGAGCACTGCACAATGAAGAGTCATCCACTGCAGTGACCGAAATCTGCCGGTCGGGTGCAGATAACGGTATCCCCAAACTTTTGGCAAAATCGTAATCTATGAGGTTTGCTGACGAACCCGAGTCCACCATGGCTTCTGCGGACTTGGTCCGACCTTCCCATGTAACCGAACAAGGAAGGATCAGCTGACCGTCGTTCAGGGATGAACCCTGCTCACCTATGGTTTTGACTAATCCTAGGCGATAGCATTTTTCTGGCCTAGTGGACTGATGTAAAACGTTCTTCTTTGGGCTCCTGCGACTCTTTTCCCCCAGACTCAACCTTGTGTACCCAATTTGCGTAGGTTCGCCTGAGGGTGAGGGAGACCGAGAAGAATCATGTAAGATAGACCTTCTGGCCACTCTACCACGAACCTGTCTCTGGTGGCGCAACCGGCGATCTATCTGTATGGCCAAAGAGATTGCCTCATCCAATGATTCAGGCTCAGGATGACCTAACATCACCTCATGAATGGTATCTGGCAATCAGGCCAAAAAACAGTCCAGGAGAGCGAATGCGTCCCATCTAGCCGAGACTGCCCACCTCCTGAACTCCGCAGCATAATTCTCTACCGGACCTTTGCCCTGACGTAGAAGCTTGAGCTTCCGTTCAGAAGTCGAGGCGATGTCCGGGTCATCGTAAATCATAGCTATAGCCTTAAAAAATTCATCGACCGAGGTCAGGGCCTGATGCCCAATAGGAAGACCATATGCCCAGGTCTGGGAATCCCCTGACAACAGAGTCTTAATAAATGTAATTCTCTGTGCCTCGGTTCCAGACGAGTTAGGTCTTAACCCAAAGTATGATAACACTCTATTTCTAAAGTTCCGAAAGTCAGATCTGTCGCCAGAAAACCTTTCAGGTACAGGCATACGTATGTCTGTGCTAAGAGGAGATCGCACTGATTGAAGTTCCTGAATAGCCCCAAAGATCTGACATATCTGGGTCTGTTGGTTCAAAACTGCCGCGGAAAGTTGGTTTACCGCGGTGGTCAGGACTTCAACATGGCTATACAGTGCGTCCATTTGGGTTCGGTCTGTCATTCTGTAACGATCGGTGTCAGCAACCAGAGAGAGAATCTGATCCTTGGCGATCCGCAGTATCCCCAAGAATAAAGATATACCCGATTATTGAGGATCTGCGGAATCGTCAATAATCAGATATGTCTAACCTCTAGACACCTGAGAGAGTGTAAGTGTTTGGTGCAACAGTAACAACTCTGAGTGGGGACCACCAGAGGAGCTGGCAGCCTAAGACTCCTGAGGAATTCACCCCTGACAGTGGGTGATACTCCTGTAGCCTGTGGACCCCTGGGCGAGGGACCGAGACTGGGTGCAGGAAGCCCTGCTGCTAATATGCAAGGAATTGCCCTGAACTGGGCTAACGTAACACAGTAATAGCAATACTAGTCTGAGGTGTGAGGTCCGTAGTCACAACACCCTGGAACTAGTCTGGAGCATAACATAAATGATAATACAATTCCCTAGTCTTGGGTGTGAGTTCCGTGATCATCAACACCCTGGAACTAGTCTGGAGTATAACATAAATGATAATACAATTCCCTAGTCTTGGGTGTGAGTTCCGTGATCATCAACACCCTGGAACTAGTCTGGAATATAACACAAAGACAATACAGTTCCCTAATCTTGGGTGTGAGGGCCTTGATCTCAACACCCTGAAACTATGCTAGAGAATACACAGAAGATATACAGTATTCCTAGTCTGGGGTGTGAGGGCCTTGATCTCAACACCCTGGAACTGGTCTAACAAATAAACAGTACAAGGTAATCTGACTCAGTGTGAATTCCCAAGTCCTCCTGGTTCAAACACACTGTAAGGATCTGACTATGGTCTGAATGCTTCCGCAAAGGGTTTGCAATGACAGACAACCAGCAACTGACAAGCAGCAGAATATATAGTAGCTGAACTCTGCTGCCCCGCCCGAACCACTCAGCCAATTATGAGTCCTACAGGAATCAGCTGATCTCCCTGATCAGCTGACACTTCCCCTGCTGGTATAAAGGTCCTGAGTTCAGGCCTGCGCGCGCGTAGCTCTTCCATCTGCCTATGTGCACTAACAGACCCAGCCACACCAAGCGCACGCCGCTGCATGCAAACCGCCGCGTTGGACGCGGAAACGGCCGCTTTGCTGTCAGGACATGTGGCAGCCTTTCCGCATTCCACCATACTACCAGACACGTGACTATGCGTGCAAACCGCCGCGCTGGACGCGGAGTCAGCCGCCTTGCTCTTGACAGACGCGGCGGCTTTTCCGCGTTTTCTCACAATTCCCTTCTAGGGGTTTCTTGTATTCACTGCTGGTTAAGCTGTCTCCTAAAGTGGGGGTCCTTCTAAAAGTTACCAGAGGTACAGAAGAGGTTACATCTGCAAGAAGAGGATTGCACTGTAGGACGTGCCAGTTCCTGCAGATGATCCCTTTGATGGTGGTGGCCATGGGGGAATACTCAAAAACAAAGGTCTGTCTCCCACTGGGGTTTGGAACGTTCATAGGGGCCTTTTTCCGTGATTGTCTGTTAATGAGTTCATTCCTCGGTCTGAGGAAAGCTTTCTCCTTGTCCTCTTCAAGTAAGAGAGGGTCATAACCTCGAAATGAGAGTCGTGTTTTTGAATCCTCTGCTTGTTTCAGATAGCTAGCGTCCTCACTGTTATTCCTACGAAGGCGCAGGAACTGGACATAAGGGATGGATTTCGTAATCTATGGGGGTGGAAACTGTCCCTATGCAAGATCGAATTGGTAAATGTACTTTTCCTGAATCGTCTTGTCACAAGCCTGCCATTGGCAACCACGATTTCAAGGTCCAGGAAGCTGATTTGTTCCAGGCTGGTCTCAGCTGTGAAGCTCATATTGATCTGATTGTAGTTCAGGTATTCCAAAAAGGAGGTCAATTTCTCCTCGCTGTCAGACCAGAACACCAGGACGTCATCCACGTACCTTGACTATCTCCTGAGGCAACCCTGAAAGGGATTGGCAGAGTCGTGCATGCAAATCTCCTCCCAGCGTGCCAGGAAGAGATTTGTGTATGTGCAAGCCACCGCCATCTCCATGGCAGTACCAGACACCTGGTGGTACCATGTCTTTTCTGAATAGAAACGAGTTATGATTGATAGAGATGGCCTGAACAGTTTGCCGGCGAACGGTTCCAGGCGAACTTCCGGTGGTTCGCATTCGCCATGTAAGGCGAACCTTTCCGGAAGTGCACCATTAGGGTCAACTTTGACCCTCTACATCACAGTCAGCAGGCACATTGTAGCCAATCAGGCTACACTCCCTCGTGGAGCCACTTCCCCCCCTTATAAAAGGCAGGCAGCGCTGGCCATTACACTCACTTGTGTGTCTGCATTAATTAGAGAAGGGACAGCTGCATCAGACTCTCTCATAGGGAAAGATTAGTTAGGCTGTTGTAGGCTTGTTAGCTTGCTCCTTGCTGATTCTTATTGCTAAAATAGCACCCCACAACAGCTCTTTTGAGAGCTACTCTTGTTCTTGTGATCTATTTTTTTCTGTGTGTCCCACTGACACTTGTGTTGCATAGACAGCCTTGCTAATTCATACTGTGTGTGTGCCACTGCCAGCCAGGCCCAGCACATTCAGTGACTACGCATGTTAAAGCTAGAATACTTAGAGCATTTAGAGATTTGCTTGCACTGGCAGAACTGCTGGTTGCCATGATGTTTAAGTGCAACCATATAATCAAATATAGCTTTTCAAAAAGAACAGCGGAGCAGGACAATCTGAAGTATAAAGTATGTAATCAAAAGAAAACTTGCTTGTCGCTCGCTGAGACAGTCATATTCATTTATACAGTATATGGTATGCATAAGTTATACCACAGTCATAGGTATCTTCTATGGCAAAACTTCAAAGGCTAATACACTGTGACATAGATGAGAAAAGTTAGCTGTATTTTTCCTATGACTGATCAGCTGGATCTGATGAACTTGCACGTGGGCCCAAATCAGACAAGAACGATTCCACTTGCTCTGGTGAATTGAAGGTATGAATCTTGTCTTCATGATCAGTTACTTTCAGAACTGCTGGGTACATTAGTGCAAATTTCAGTTTTTTGCTGTAGAGAGCATTACACACCTTGCCAAATGCCTATCGCTTCTGTGACACTTCCGCTGAGAAATCATTGAAGAGGCGCTCAGTATGACTTCTTATCTCAGATCTTGATCTTGGGCTCTGTACGCATTCACCATTGTCACCTTGTCGGCGTAGTCGAGGTATCGCGCCATGACCATCCGTGGAGGCCCTTTTTTGTTTTTGCTTTTAGGAGGTTCCACCCTATGTGCCCGCTCCACTTTTAGTGGTTCCTGAAGGCCCAGCAGCTTTGGGATTTGTACTGAACATAGTTCCTGTCACTGCGCAAGTAAAATATCTTCTGTTACACCCACTATGCGCATGTTGTTTAGTCTGGACCTATTTTCTAGGTCCTCTATACGTGCACACGCAGTGGAATTGTCATGGAGGAGTTTTTCAATGGTGATCTTTGCTGCATGCAAATCGTCCTCACAGGAGCTTAATCGCTGTTCCATGTCAGTAATCCTTTTTTTTGTAGTCTGAAATGTCCCTTTTCACTGCCTTTAGAGAGTTTGCCAGGATTTTTTCTATAATGGCTTGGATGCCAGGGGCTAGCACTTTCCCAACCTCTGCCGCCAGTTTTTTATAGTTAATGTGAATGTCACCTTGCTTACCCCTCTCGCCTTCTTCTTGGTCTGTGTCACAGTCTGTGTCCTCTCTTGATGCAGTATCTTTTGTCTGCGTGTGGCATGGTGTGGCTTTCACTGCACCTTGTTGCCCGCCATCTTTATAGGTCCCTCGTCCGTGGGTGGCTGTGCAGCGGCGTTAGACCGAGCAAGGTAGCAGTCCATGCAGTGACAGTTGCATCTCGGTTGCTCCCCTCACTAGTGCTGCTATGCTCCCAGGCCCCGCGGGTGTTTGATTGTGCTGATGGGGGGGGGGGGGGTGCCGATTCTCAGCCGGAGCTCTCTCCTCTCGCTGCCGCCATGCGGGCGCCGGAACCGGAAGACCGAGAATTCCTTCTTTCACTAAAGTCTGTTGTTACCAATTAGCTTTACTTCTTTGTGCAAACATTGAAAGAGTTAATTAGCTTCTTTGTTAGGTTGCTTTTTTTAGCTAAAAGCTGCAGTGTCATTTTGCGCAGCTACACCAAGAGAATATGGATGATTCCTTCTTCTTCCATTTTCATGCTTCAATTTTGATTCCATTATTGCCAGATCTGACAAGATTAGCTGCATGCTTGTTTCTGGTGTACTTCAAACGCTACTGCAGCCAAATAGATCAGCAGGGCTGCCAGGGATGGAAACTGGTATTGTTTAAAAGGAAATAAATATGGCAGCCTCCATATCCCTCTCGCTACAGTCGTCCTGAAAACTTCACATCTTTTCCAGGAAACCTAAGGACAGCACCAATGAGAGATAACCTCTCAACCCACACAAGGTTAAAATGTTCAAATTAGCCATAGGGTATACAGGTAGTACTCGGTTAATGAACGAGATAGGGACTGTAGGTTCGTTCTTAACCGGAATCTGTTCTTAAGTTGAAACAATGTGCTATCTCTGTCCCTTGTACCTCCTCTGTGCCCCCTGTGCTTTCAGTGCCCCCCTCTGTGTCACCTCTGCCCTCTGCATCTGCCTATACTAGTTTAAAAGCCATTTTTTCTTTGAATTTTTTAAAATCAATTTTCTCAAAAACTAGAAGTCCAATTCGAAAAAAATGTTTGGGCTTGTTCTCATGGAAAGACTGAATCCATGCCGTTCATATCGGCGGGGCGTTCTGAGTCGGGGACTACCTGTACTGTATATATGATGCAATTCCACACACTCAGTTAATAGAAAAGATAACACCACTTAGGATAATATTTCAAATACTTTTTCATACTAATACAGTTACGGGCAGGTTGTTTACGGTGTTCTATTACCAGTAATGTTGTCTTACCCAGGTCATCTCAGGACACCTTCTCATAAGAGGTTAAACATGACTAATAAATTAGGGAGGGACAATTACTTGCAACATTCTTCACCTAAATGTTAAATCTATCCTGGCTGACATATTAGTGTGTAGTGTCTTACAAGACATATCCTGCTACTCCAGGGTGCAACCTTGTAGAGATAACCAAGCGAGAGCTACACATTTTTCTGTGAAATTGCTGGCTGATTTTGCATTTTACACTGAAGCGAATGGCACTGACTTCTATGGTTAACCACTTCGGGACCACAGTCTTTTCGCCCCTTAAGGACCAGAGCCTTTTTCTCCATTCAGACCACTGCAGCTTTCACGGTTTATTGCTCGGTCATACAACCTACCACCTAAATGAATTTTACCTCCTTTTCTTGTCACTAATACAGCTTTCTTTTGATGCTATTTGATTGCTGCTGCGAGTTTTACTTTTTATTATATTCATCAAAAAAGACATGAATTTTGTCAAAAAAATGACTTTTTTAACTTTCTGTGCTGACATTTTTCAAATAAAGTAAAATTTCCTATACATTTGAGCGCGAAAGTTATTCTGCTACATGTCTTTGATAAAAAAAAAAACATTCAGTGTATATTTATTGGATTGGGTAAAAGTTATAGCGTTTACAAACTATGGTGCCAAAAGTGAATTTTCCCATTTTCAAGCATCTCTGACTTTTCTGCGCACCTGTCATGTTTCATGAGGGGCTAAAATTCCAGGATAGTACAAATACCCCCCAAATGACCCCATTTTGGAAAGAAGACATCCCAAAGTATTCAGTGAGAGGCATGGTGAGTTCATAGAAGATTTTATTTTTTGTCACAAGTTAGCGGAAAATGACAGTTTGTGACAAAAAAAAAAAAAAAAAAAAGTTTCCATTTCTTCTAACTTGCGACAAAAAAAAATGAAATCTGCCACGGACTCACTATGCTCCTCTCTGAATACCTTGAAGTGTCTACTTTCCAGAATGGGGTCATTTGTGGGGTGTGTTTACTGTCCTGGCATTTGGGGGGTGCCTAATTGTAAGCACCCCTGTAAAGCCTAAAGATGCTCATTGGACTTTGGGCCCCTTAGCGCAGTTAGGCCGCAAAAAAGTGCCACACATGTGGTATTGCCGTACTCAGGAAAAGTAGTATAATGTGTTTTGGGGTGTATTTTTACACATACACATGCTGGGTGGGAGAAATATCTCCGTAAATGACAATTTTTTTATTTTTTTTACACACAATTGTCTATTTATAGAGATATTTCTCCCACTCAGCATGGGTATGTGGAAAAATACACCCCAAAACACATTATACTACTTCTCCTGAGTACGGCGATACCACATGTGTGGCACTTTTTTGCACCCTAACTGCGCTAAGGGGCCCAAAGTCCAATGAGTACCTTTAGGATTTCACAGGTCATTTTGAGAAATTTCGTTTCAAGACTACTCCTCACGGTTTAGGGCCCCTAAAATGCCAGGACAGTATAGGAACCCCACAAATTACCCCATTTTAGAAAGAAGACACCCCAAGGTATTCCGTTAGATGTATGGTGAGTTCATAGAAGATTTTTTTTTTTTGTCACAAGTTAGCGGAAATTGATTTTAATTGTTTTTTTTCACAAAGTGTCATTTTCCGCTAACTTGTGACAAAAAATAAAATCTTCTATGAACTCGCCATTCTCCTAACGGAATACCTTGGGGTGTCTTCTTTCTAAAATGGAGTCATTTGTGGGGTTCCTATACTGCCCTGGCATTTTAGGGGCCCTAAACCGTGAGGAGTAGTCTTGAAACCAAATGTGGCAAAATGACCTGTGAAATCCTAAAGGTACTCATTGGACTTTGGGCCCCTTAGCGCACTTAGGGTGCAAAAAAGTGCCACACATGTGGTACCGCCGTACTCAGGAGAAGTAGTATAATGTGTTTTGGGGTGTATTTTTACACATACCCATGCTGGGTGGGAGAAATATCTCTGTAAATGACAATTATTTGATTTTTTTTACACACAATTGTCCATTTACAGAGAGATTTCTCCCACCCAGCATGGGTATGTATAAAAATACACCCCAAAACACATTATACTACTTCTTCTGAGTACGGCGATACCACATGTGTGACACTTTTTTGCAACCTAGGTGCGCTAAGGGGCCTAACGTCCTATTCACAGGTCATTTTGAGGCATTTGGATTCTAGACTACTCCTCACGGTTTAGGGCCCCTAAAATGCCAGGGCAGTATAGGAACCCCACAAGTGACCCCATTTTAGAAAGAAGACACCCCAAGGTATTCTGTTAGGAGTATGGTGAGTTCATAGAAGATTTTTTTTTTGTCACAAGTTAGCGGAAAATGACACTTTGTGAAAAAAAAAACAATACATATCAATTTCCGCTAACTTGTGACAAAAAATAAAATCTTCTATGAACTCATCATACACCTAAAAGAATACCTTGGGGTGTCTTCTTTCTAAAATGGGGTCACTTGTGGGGTTCCTATACTGCCCTGGCATTTTAGGGGCCCTAAACCGTGAGGAGTAGTCTTGAACCCAAATGTCTCAAAATGACCTGTGAAATCCTAAAGGTACTCATTGGACTTTGGGCCCCTTAGCACAGTTAGGCTGCAAAAAAGTGTCACACATGTGGTATCGCCGTACTCAGAAGAAGTAGTATAATGTGTTTTGTGGTGTATTTTTACATATAACCATGCTGGGTGGGAGAAATATCTCTGTAAATGACACATTTTTTTATTTGTTTTACACACAATTGTCCATTTACAGAGAGATTTCTCCCACCCAGCATGGGTATGTGTAAAAATACACCACAAAACACATTATACTACTTCTCCTGAGTATGGCGATACCACATGTGTGACACTTTTTTGCAGCCTAGGTGCGCTAAGGGGCCCAACGTCCTATTCACAGGTCATTTTGAGGCATTTGTTTTCTAGACTACTCCTCACGGTTTAGGGCCCCTAAAATGCCAGGGCAGTATAGGAACCCCACAAGTGACCCCATTTTAGAAAGAAGACACCCCAAGGTATTCCGTTAGGGGTATGGTGAGTTCATAGAAGATTTTATTTTTTCTCACAAGTTAGTGAAAAATGACACTTTGTGAAAAAAACAATAACAATCCAATTTCCGCTAACTTTTGACAAAAAATAAAATATTCTATGAACTCATCATACACCTAACAGAATACCTTGGGGTGTCTTCTTTCTAAAATGGGGTCACTTGTGGGGTTCCTATACTGCCCTGGCATTTTACGGGCCCAAAACTGTGAGTAGTCTGGAAACCAAATTTCTCAAAATGACTGTTCAGGGGTATAAGCATCTGCAAATTTTGATGACAGGTGGTCTATGAGGGGGCAAATTTTGTGGAATCGGTCATAAGCAGGGTGGCCTCTTAGATGACAGGATGTATTGGGCCTGATCTGATGGATAGGAGTGCTAGGGGGGTGACAGGAGGTGATTGATGGGTGTCTCAGGGGGCGGTTAGAGGGGAAAATAGATGCAATCAATGCACTGGGGAGGTGATCGGAAGGGGGATCTGAGGGTTTGGCCGAGTGATCAGGAGCCCACACGGGGCAAATTAGGGCCTGATCTGATGGGTAGGTGTGCTAGGGGGTGACAGGAGGTGATTGATGGGTGTCTCAAGGTGTGATTAGAGGGGGGAAATAGATGCAAGCAATGCACTGGCGAGGTGATCAGGGCTGGGGTCTGAGGGCGTTCTGAGGTGTGGGCGGGTGATTGGGTGCCCGCAAGGGGCAGATTAGGGTCTAATCTGATGGGTAACAGTGACAGGTGGTGATGGGGGTGATTGATGGGTAATTAGTGGGTGTTTAGAGGAGAGAATAGATGTAAACAATGGATTTGGGAGGTGATCTGATGTCGGATCTGCGGGCGATCTATTGGTGTGGGTGGGTGATCAGATTGCCCGCAAGGGGCAGGTTAGGGGCTGATTGATGGGTGGCAGTGACAGGGGGTGATTGATGGGTGGCAGTGACAGGGGGTGATTGATGGGTGATTGACAGGTAATCAGTGGGTTATTACAGGGGAGAACAGATGTAAATATTGCACGGGCGAATTGATAAGGGGGGGGGGTCTGAGGGCAATCTGAGCGTGTGGGCAGGTGATTGGGTGCCCGCAAGGGGCAGATTAGGGTCTAATCTGATGGGTAACAGTGACAGGTGGTGATAGGGGGTGATTGATGGGTAATTAGTGGGTGTTTAGAGGAGAGAATAGATGTAAACAATGGATTTGGGAGGTGATCTGATGTCGGATCTGCGGGCGATCTATTGGTGTGGGTGGGTGATCAGATTGCCCGCAAGGGGCAGGTTAGGGGCTGATTGATGGGTGGCAGTGACAGGGGGTGATTGATGGGTGGCAGTGACAGGGGGTGATTGATGGGTGATTGACAGGTAATCAGTGGGTTATTACAGGGGAGAACAGATGTAAATATTGCACGGGCGAATTGATAAGGGGGGGGGGTCTGAGGGCAATCTGAGCGTGTGGGCAGGTGATTGGGTGCCCGCAAGGGGCAGATTAGGGTCTAATCTGATGGGTAACAGTGACAGGTGGTGATGGGGGTTATTGATGGGTAATTAGTGGGTGTTTAGAGGAGAGAATAGATGTAAACAATGGATTTGGGAGGTGATCTGATGTCGGATCTGCGGGCGATCTATTGGTGTGGGGGGGTGATCAGATTGCCCGCAAGGGGCAGATCAGGGGCTGATTGATGGGTGGCAGTGACAGGGGGTGATTGACGGGTGATTGACAGGTGATTGACAGGTGATTGACAGGTGATTGACAGGTGATCAGGGGGGATAGATGCATACAGTACACGGGGGGGGGGGGTCTGGGGGGGGGTCTGGGGAGAATCTGAGGGGTGGGGGGGTGATCAGGAGGGAGTAGGGGGCAGATTAGGGACTTAAAAAAAAAATAGCGTTGACAGATAGTGACAGGGAGTGATTGATGGGTGATTAGGGGGGTGACTGGGTGCAAACAGTGGTCTGGGGGGTGGGCAGGGGGGGGTCTGAGGGGTGCTGTGGGCGATCAGGGGGCAGGGGGGGGGAAATCAGTGTGCTTGGGTGCAGACTAGGGTGGCTGCAGCCTGCCCTGGTGGTCCCTCGGACACTGGGACCACCAGGGCAGGAGGCAGCCAGTATAATAGGCTTTGTATACATTACAAAGCCTATTATACACTGTTGCAGCGGCGATCCGGATGCCAGTAACCCGCCGGCGCTTCCGAACGGCCGGCGGGTTACGGCGAACGGGGGGCGGAGCCAGTCCCCGGCGGCTGATCGCGTCACGAATGACGCGATCGCCGCATAGCCACTCCCGCAGCCGCCCCCGCCGATGGGCGTATTGCGGTCGTTTGGGACCGGTCTTTGCCGCCGCCCATCGGCTGGGGGCGGTCGTTAAGTGGTTAATTGCAAAGCCCCAATATGTGCTACCACTTAAAGAGACTCTGAAGTCTCCGAAAATTCATCTTTTTATTGCAAAAAGCTGTTCAACATTATTGCCCTAACTAAAACACCGCATCCCTGCAGCTGAAATCTAACGAAATCCCCCCAAACTCCCCGGGGCACACTGCAGGGAGCGCTTCTGTGAGAGGCAGAGCTTTCAGCTGCAGCTCTGCGCACGGGGCAGCAAAATCCACAACCAAGAAAGTCATGGATTTTGAGAGGGGAGTTTGGGGGGATTTAGTTAGATTTCAGCCGCAGGGATGCAGCGTTTTAGTTAGGGCAATAATGTTGAACAGTTTTTTGCAATAAAAAGCTGTATTTAAGGAGACTTCAGTGTTTCTTTAACCACTTGAGGACCCAGCCTTTACCCCCCCTTAAGGACCAGCGCTGTTTTTTATGATCTGTGCTGGGTGGGCTCTGCAGCCCCCAGCACAGATCAGGTTGTATGCAGAGCGATCAGATCGCCCCCCTTTTTTCCACCTATGGGGATGATGTGCAGGGGGGGTCTGATCGCTCCTGCCGGCTGGCATGTTGCGGGGGGGGGGGGGGGGGGCACCTCAAAGCCCCCGTCCGCGGCGAAATTCCCCCCCCTCCCTCTCCTACCTCTCCCCCCTGGTGATCGGGGCTGCACAGGATGCTATCTGACCTGTGCAACCTGTGACAGGATGTCCTCTGTCACATGGCGGCGATCCCCGGCCGCTGATTGGCCGGGGATCGCCGATCTGCCTTACGGCGCTGCTGCTGCGCAGCGCCGTTAAATGTAAACAAAAGAGACAAACGTCTCCTGCGTTTACATTTAGTCTGCGATCCGCGATCAGCGGCTCGCAGGCTATTCACGGAGACCCGCTCTGTGATCTGACAGGCAACGGCCGCTCGCGCGAGCGGCCTTTCCTGATTAATTAGGGAGGCACCTGGCGACGCAGATGTGCGTCGCTGGTCCTCCAGCTACCACTTTGCCGCCGCACGGTATGAGTGTGCGGTCGGCAAGTGGTTAATGTCCTAGGTATGTTAGTGGGAAATTAATTTTAAATTTTGATAGGAATTTTTTTTTTAAATGTGGTTAAATTATAGGTAATGCATCCCCCTCATCAGTATTACAGCAGCTGTACCTCTATCCCTGGCAAAAGCAGTGAATTAATTCCTGGGGAAAATTTCAATGCTTTTTCTGGGGATCACTATATACCAGCAATTTGGTGATTATTTGCTATTAACCCCAGAAGTCTGCATCTTTGACTTCAATGCAATTTCACAAAAACAGTTTGCTGAAAATCTGTACAGTAACCAAGCAGCTCGGGGGTGACCCAAAACCACAAGGAAGGTATAAGGGAGCCACAGATGTTCACTTTAAGCTGAATTATCGCAAATTCCATCCGTTTTAAGAAGGCAAACCACACTTAGCATTGATTTTTACTAGGAGGGCTTTTCAGTCTCTTTAAGTCCCTTATACCATCATTGTGGTTTTGGAATATTGGTGCAAGCCTTATACCATAGAGCTATATCAATCCCTGCCTTGCACTGAAGAGGACCAAAAGACCAAAACAAGCTGTCTGCTTGTGGGGTTGGTATGGCTCTGTAAAATGTAAAGCTATAGGCTTGCTAGACACCAGCGGTTCTGGATGCAAGCTTGGCTTCTGGGGCATAAAGAGATAATTTGCATATTCGGTAGAGATGCATTGTGGGTAACCACAGATGTTCCCTTTAAGCTGAATTATCGCAAATTCCTTCTGTTTCAAGAAGGCAAATCACACTGAAAATCTGCAGAAACATTGAAGGTTTGAGAGAACTTTTGTGAACATGTCAGTTACACTTTTGCTCATCCCTAGTTCCTGGACTCTCTACAAAGGTTGAAACAGCTCTGTTTTCCCTGTAACTTATGAGTTACAAAACTTGTCTGACAAATCTGGTGAGCAGTTGTGGCTTCTGAAGTGTGCTTGGCTCTTGACTTTCCAGAAATGAGAATTAGCAGAGAGCTCAAGCTACTCTAAAAAGAACATTTTACCTTCCTGGAATAAAATGACACCGCATCTGAAATCTAGATAGTGAGAATATTCCTCCATTTGATCTATGGATTAGTACAGAAGGACGGAAGAGATCTATATATTCAACTAAAAGAGACCATGGGAAGGAAAAGTCGTATACAAGCAATTCTGTATCCTGTAAAAAAAAAATGGTAAGGTTCTTCGCTAGAGAGAGCCTGCAGTTCTACCACCTTTCTGGCGCAGAAAATGGCTTTGAAGACAGTTTTAGTTATCACATTTTTCTGAGATCTCTGTTTTCAGTTCAAGGGGCGTTTCCGTTAAAGCCTGAAGGACTATATTTAAATCTCAAGGCAGAGTTCTAGGTCTAGAAACCATCAAATTTATATTTGAACCTTCACAGGACTGGCATTAAGTGTTTGCATACATTTTTCTCATTACTGTTCTGTGGCTGTGCAATAGGGCTTTAGATTACTTATCTAAAGATTCCTTGTCTTTTAATATCTTTTATTGAGGATCCAAGCTAAAAGATCCAGCAATCTTCCAGCAATTCAGATAAATACCTGGACACTACACAGGTAGATTGGGCAAATCAGAAAGATCCTAATATCCTGAATCAATAGATTTTTCAGCAGAGGCAAGGACAGTATTTTGGGCATCACCCTGGATTTGGCGTCTGGCGGACTTTTACTCAGGTCCTGCCGAGCTCATGATAATAAGACTTGCATATGTAAAGAGGTGAATCTAGAGGATAAATGAAGAGGATTGTGTGTAGAATGGAGGTTGCGCTTTAGGGTGGTATCTTGAAATTAATAACGGAATGTGCAAAAAGGGAAAAACTATGGAGAGCTTTTTACGTTAGAGTTAAGCATTGGAAATTAATCCTCTGGTTTATTGATAGCTAATGAAATACTTAGCAGACATAGCAGATGATGAGAGAGATGGATAAATTTAGTGGACTAATTCAGTATACTTTGGAGGCCTTGTGACGCCTTCCCCAGTCAATCTCACTGCACATTTCAGATGCAGTGTCATGTTCGCAAATCTTTCCCTGCTAGTAACTGAAGCTTTCTGATGTTACATCAAAGGGGCAGAAGGAACTAATTTAACCCATAGTACCATATGATAGTACCATATCAGGCTTCCTGGAAAGCACAGCTCCCTGCTGTGTGACGATGCCACTCTGGCTTCTGCTCTGACAGAAATCATAAACCGGGTCTAGTAGAGCAGAGTGGACTCCAGCTTTGGCAACTTCAAAAGGAAGCTGAGAGATACTTATCACACAGTTGGTTTCTACTAAAAGAAACTGACCTGCCAGTAACTTCCAAATTCATATTTCCTCATAATTTAGTTTTTAAACTTTTTAGGATGATGCGAATAGCACCGTTTTTTTCAGAGATTGTTAAGTTCATTCTAAGGATTTGAATTCTCACTGAATGTCTACTCCTGTCACATCCCTCATATTTGATGTATGGGGATTTGTAATGGTGTGACATATGTGCATGGAGAAACTGAGAAAAAACAGTATTGTGCCAAAATCTCTTCTCTTTGGGCAAGAACTGCCCCCTTGTTCCAGTTACACAAGGCTGGACTTGTGTGTGTCATAACCACTCCCAGCTACAGAGGAAGAGGAGGTTAACAACACAGCCATGCACTCAGTCCTTCGTCCTTTGTTTATCATCTGTTGTCGAGTACTATCCGGCAGGCCAGGTGGACTCTGGCAAGTGGCCATCTTGGACTTTTCCAGACAAAGACTTTCGATTGCCGCATGGACTTTTAATTGCCGGATGGACTTCCAATAATGGTATCTTAACCACTTGCCGACTGCACGCTTATACCGTGCGTCGGCAAAGTGGCAGCTGCAGGACCAGCGACGCAGTTCTGCGTCGCCGGCTGCAGGCTAATTAATCAGGAAGCAGCCACTCGTGCGAGCGGCTGCTTCCTGTCAATTCACGGCGGGGGGCTCCGTGAATAGCCTGCGGGCCGCCAATCGCGGCTCGCAGGCTAAATGTAAACACAAGCGGAAATAATCCGCTTTGTTTACATTGAACGCCGCTGCGCAGCAGCAGCGCCGTAAGGCAGATCGGCGATCCCCGGCCAATCAGCGGCCGGGGATCGCCGCCATGTGACAGGGGACAGCCTGTCACTGGCTGCACAGGACGGATAGCGTCCTGTGCAGCCCGGATCACCAGGGGGGCCAGGTAGGAGAGGGGGGGGGGATTTCGCCGCGGAGGGGGGCTTTGAGGTGCCCCCCCCCGCAACACCCGGCAGGCAGGAGCGATCAGACCCCCCAGCACATGATCCCCCTAGTGGGGAAAAAACGGGGGCGATCTGGTCGCTCTGCCTGCACCCTGATCTGTGCTGGGGGCTGCACAGCCCACCCAGCACAGATCAGCTAAAACAGCGCTGGTCCTTAAGGGGGGGGTAAAGGGTGGGTCCTCAAGTGGTTAATTATATATTATCGACATTCTATTCTATTTCATTTTCTTATCTCTTACTATTTCTATAGCCCCAGTCTGTTCTGACTGACAGATATATTTACCTGTAGGTTATAAAGTATATTTGTCTGTATAGTTTTATAATGAAACTAATGATTGAAACATTTAGGTTTTGCACTTGTTTTTGCTTATCTGATCGTTGCATAGAACTCTGCCTCAGAAGAGTCACACTACCGAATTGTCTTATTTTAAATTGTTAATTTTCTAGCAAGGTTGTAAAGTAACCATGTTTTCCTTTTAGGAGTAGCTAGGTGGAGTATGTCCACTACCAGTTAATCCGGACAGTGGTGGCAGCATTACCATTGATTTACATCACAAAATCGATAATTTTATTTTACTGATTGTATGTACAATTGAGATTAGATTGTATCATGTATAGGCCCACCATCCAATCTGAAACATTCACTACGCTCACAGTGAAATTGCCTCCAGAAGTATCTAGTGAATGAAACCTGCATGGCGACTGTGGCCTAGGAAGGAAGACCCCTAGCAGGCTTCTTGGCACAGGGGCGCAGTTGTAGATGGAAGCAGTTTCCTCTTGCGATCACTACCTACCAGATGAAATGATGACTATCCCAATGTAAGAATACCTTGTTTATAAAACTACAGATTTAGGTAATGTACAAAATACATTTATGTTCACCAAATACTATATTACTAGGTACTTTGTCCTCTATGCTCATTGGGAAATATTTCAATTCAGTTCATTTTTAATCCAAATACACAGTCAGAATATTTCACAAATAACTCTTGGTAGGTATTTCAGAACAGCAAATTAAATCTTTTTATTAGATCACAGACCAAAAATAAATATAATCTGGATCATATACAATATTCCATCAGGTCCATAGTTTATATTCAAAAGTGATCCACAGACTCCGCTTCCAAAACTGATAGGTCTTCTCCTGCATAAAGCAACCCAGCACTCACAGTTCATATCATCTCAGATATACGCAGTACCCAAAGTCCCAGAATGCTGCCCACAAGTAAAGTAAAGGACAAACCTGAAAAAAGATGGAGTTTGTTAATATAACACAGGATAATACGGTAAGTTAGTAAATAGAGTTTACCTGCCCTAAGAATTGTTGTTCTGTTAGGGCCCGTTTCCGCTACATCCGTTGTGATGCGGTTACATAGCTGCATTGCACCGCGGATGAACTGAAACCAATGCACACAATGGAACAGTTTCCATTGTGTGCTGGTTATGCAGAGTGGTGCAGAGGGATCCGAGAATGCATGCTGGAGATTCTCACATGGCCTCATCTGCGTCCCATCTCCTTCCATGGGTGGCCGCATCTCCCGATGCGGAAGTGACGCGAATGGGAGCGGAAGTGATGCGTAGCCACATCGCATCCCTTCCGATCCCATTCGCGGGTGGAAACGGGCCCTCAGGCAGGGAACACACTTGTTGGAATCAACCTTTCAGCCTATCACATTGCATTGTTAATGGCTGTGCTTATAGATAATGGCAGTTGGTGCTGTGCAGTTTTGTTTTGTTTTCTCGTCTGCCAATAGTAAAGATGATGATTAGCAGGTTCAATTTGAATCAAACAACATGAATCATATTACTATTTTTCGATACAGTTCTTCTTTAAGCTTTGTACAGCCACTAGAATATTGTCACCTGAAACAACTATTCATGATTGTACTGAGAGCAAACCTAGCATCAATACATTTATGCAAGAAATTGCTTAGCAATCCGCTGTACTAAATCACTAAGTGCCTTACCCAAATGACTGCTATTCTTTGACATATCCTAGTTATCCTTTGCTCAACCACACTGCTCCATCGGACAGCACAGGTTGCTTGCTTACAGTGATCCTCCTAGAAACTGTCACCAGAAACAATCACTGTTTCATCATATCATGTCTGTAAGGGCCTTAAAGGGAACTTGAAGTGAGAGGTATAGTATATGGAGGAACAAGTAGAAAGGCAGTTGGCACTGCAGCAGTATGTAGTCAGCATGGAAGGGGATTAGGCAGGTAAAACACACCTCACCCACAGTGTTGTAACTTGCGTGCTCTGATCCAAGGGAAGTACATACATGGAAGAAGGAGAAGGAGCAGGAATGATCTGCACTGCAATGTACATTTATTCTTCAAAAAGTGAGGCACAGTCCGAATGCATAAATACAAAACAGTTGTGCAGCATACATGGACATACCGGTGCTCAGAGGTGTGATGGTGACGGTGGGTGCTGGGCACTGCTCGCCTGACGGCCGATTCGCGCTGTAACGCGCTTCTATGGAGGCTGGAGGGCAAACTCCCACTATCCAGGTTTAAATAGGCCCTAAGGATGGCATTAGGCGTGTCCACGCCTGCAAAATCCGCCTACTTCCTTTAAAGGCAGCAAATAGCACAGTGGAATGCATATGTGTTCCACCAAAACTTCCTGGTAGTGGCCTCACCTCCCTCTTATGGCATCCTTTGCAGACCAAACTTATTAGATGGCTGCAAAATGCTATTGCATGCATTGGATGCCAATGGAGGGATAGGTGCCATCTAGTGGCTAAATAAATTATGACTGGTGAGGGAAAAAAGTATATTTATAGTGCATTTAAATTAAGGCAGGGACTGGAGCAGTAGATAGAGTTGGGCGAACAGTTCGGCTGTGTTAGCCGAACTGTTCGGCTGCCCAAGCTGTCATTTATCTGTGGCTCTTACTACTTCCGGGTCGCAATGACCCGGAGTAGTACGTCTGCGCTGGCCCGGCGGAGCGCGTCCTAGATCGCGCTCCCGTTGCCGGGCACTCTCTGCGCATGTGTGTGACGTCACTCGACGTCACACACATGCGCAGAGAGTGCCCGGCAACGGGAGCACGATCTAGGACGCGCTCCGCCGGGCCAGCGCAGACGTACTACTCCGGGTCATTGCGACCCGGAAGTAGTAAGAGCCACAGATAAATGACAGCTTGGGCAGCCGAACAGTTCGGCTGCAGTTCGGCTAACACAGCCGAACTGTTCGCCCAACTCTAGCAGTAGACACCACTCTAAGTGGCATAGCGTGCTACAGTGACTGCATATTATGCTTGGTGCACATGGAAAAGTGCAGATTGTGCATACGTAGAACAATCTATAAAAATATATAAATGCAAAATTATGTGATACTTTATGCAATACACCATATTAGTCAAAAGTGGCAAAGGTGGGGACTGGGTGGGAATAGACTGGTTTAAAATGATGCTCTAGCATCATATGTATCTGGAGGGACTGGGGAGGAGGCAAATGGCCTGGATTGGTGCAACCCCACTGTTTATTCCATCAAATGGCTACATTAGCAAGAGTGAAGGAGGGGAAGGAAGGAAGGTAAATGGGGTGGGAGAGGAGGGAATAAAGGGGAGAGGGAAGGAGAGGAGGAATGGGAGGGATATAGGGGGGGGGGGGACAGGAAAGCAACAGGAACATAGTCAGACGTTGACACTTAAGTGGTATTTAGTAACAATCTATGTAGACATGTCTCTATTTCGCAGCTTGCGTTCTTTAATAGTGCCTTAGATGATAGTTCGTTTATAATCAATTCTCTTAAGTGTTTTCGAATATTGTATATGGTCAGCACGATCTTGATGCTGGAACTTGATTATACTGAGCTCCTCAAACATCTTGACGTGTTCTTGTTGGGAACGTTCCAGGACGAAATTGCACAGCCTAGTTGCGTATTCCATGTGCGCTGTTTTCTACTTTTTCACGAATTCATCGTCGTCTTGGTACTCGGATGGCTTTGCGTGTCTCCTGAAACATCTTGCTATGATTTGATTGTCTTTATATTGCTGCAGGGTGGTTACAGTCCAGGGTAGTATTGCCTCCTTGTCGTTCAGTCTCTCGAGATTCGTCTCTAAAACCCTAGCACCCACCGTTTTTCTAGATTTAGCAAACGATGCTGGATTAAAAAGCTTTTAGCATCACTTCTGCCATTAGCTACTGCTACCCCTTCCGAATCAATGCCGCTATCCGAATCGTTGTCTTCTGATCCTGAATTGATATCGCAATCCTGGATTACACTTACGGACATGCTGCGTGCTCTAACTTCAGGGTAAGAGTACTGGTAGAAACAAGTAGAAAGGCAGTTGGCACTGCAGCAGTATGTAGTCAGCATGGAAGGGGATTAGGCAGGTAAAACACACCTCACCCACAGTGTTGTAACTTGCGTGCTCTGATCCAAGGGAAGTACATACATGGAAGAAGGAGAAGGAGCAGGAATGATCGGCACTGCAATGTACATTTATTCTTCAAAAAGGCCACTACCAGGAAGTTTTGGTGGAACACATATGCATTCCACTGTGCTATTTGCTGCCTTTAAAGGAAGTAGGCGGATTTTGCAGGCGTGGACACGCCTAATGCCATCCTTAGGGCCTATTTAAACCTGGATAGTGGGAGTTTGCCCTCCAGCCTCCGTAGAAGCGGGTTACAGCGCGAAACGGCCGTCAGACGAGCAGTGCCCAGCACCCACCGTCACCATCACACCTCTGAGCACCGGTATGTCCATGTATGCTGCACAACTGTTTTGTATTTATGCATTCAGACTGTGCCTCACTTTTTGAAGAATAAATGTACATTGCAGTACCGATCATTCCTGCTCCTTCTCCTTCTTCCATGTATAGTATATGGAGGCTGCCATATGTATTTCCTTTTAAACCATACCATTTGCCTGGGGTACTGCTGATCTTTCATGCATCAGTAGTGTCTGAATCACACACCTGAAACAAGCATGCAGATAATCTTGTCAGATTTTTGTCAGAAACACCTGATCTGCAAGCTTGTTCAGGGTCTATAGCTAAAAGCATTGGATGCAGAGGATCAACAGGACAACCAGGCAATTTGTATTATTTAACATTAAATAAATATTTCAACCTCCATATCCATCTCACTTCAAGTCCCCTTTAATTGTGTAAAGTTCTCTTTAGTTGGGAAATATTTCAGAATGTAAGTAATCCTGCAGACTGGTCTGAATTTATTAAAAATGGTATATTATTAGGTGACAAATGCTTGCAACAAGTTATATCATCTCATAGCCAGGTTGTTGAAAGGTTACTGAAATAGCAGTTTTGATACTGGCAGCAGACTTTAGTGAATAATTGCTGCTTTCTAATTGCAAAAGCATTTTTAACAGATCAGGTTTGCATGATCACTCATGTTCTCCAGCTCTACAGGACTTTAGTAATTCAGGCCCTGTGAGTGTTGTATAAATGATGGAAGACTCCTCACTGTGCTATAATTACTATCCCAATAGCAAATACTATCCCAATATGATCAGTGGTGTAACTACATTGAGCCGTGCCCCCCAGCGATCTGTTGGCCTAGGGTGGGGGTATAAGGAAGGAGCAGTTGAAAATGGTGCAAGACCCTTTTTTTTTTTAAACAAAATGTAGGGGGTTAGGGTTAGGCACCATAAGGGGGGTAAAGGGGGGGGGGTTAGATGAACCCACCACCATCAGAAGGTTCTGTGTGAGAGGAGTAGGGGAAGGTTAGGTCATAGTAAAATATAGGTAAGTATTACCAATATTTTTATACATGGATGTAGCAGAATATCGGAAAATTTACCGATATTATATCACTGCTATCCTGCACCCTTTTAAACAGGCGTCTTTTCTAAATGTATGCAGGGGAGGAGGTTCTAAGAAAAGAATGTATAGTGAACATACTTTGAAAAAATACTTGGCCTACTTTGTGCTACAAGTTTCAAACCTACATGCCTAGTACAAATTATTGTTCAAGATTGTATGTGAGAACAACTTGCGGGAAAATTATTTGCATGTTAGAAACTATTTGTCTAATTTTCTTACCATTGTGGGTGGAAGACGAACTATCCTGAGTATCTGAAATTAAACCAGAACAAAGCAGAAATTATTACACATACATAGCTTAAAACTGTGTTGTTAGATGGATGGATGGTCCCTCTTTTAACCACTTAAGGACCACAGGATGTACCCCCCCCCTCCCCTCCCCTAGTGACCAGGCTATTTTTTACAAATTAGGCCACTGCAGCTTTAAGGGTTCTCTGCAGGGCTGAACAAATCAGCACACACATGATCCCCCCCTTTTCTGCCCACCAACATAGCTTTCTGTTGGTGGGCTCTGATCGCTGATGCCCTGTTTGTTTTTTCTTTTTTCTTTTTTTTTATACATTTTACTATTTTTTTTATTCCCAGCCCACCCTCCCTCCCCCCACCAGCCAATCACCATGCTCGGCTGTCATAGGCATCATAAGTATTAGCCTATGACAGCCGATTGCTCCTGAGCCTCCCGGGAGGGCAGCTGTGTGACACCAGCTGCTGTACATTGTAAACAACAACAGCACTGTACATTGTAAATAGACGGCGATCGCCGCTGGGAGACTGATGAGGGAGCGTGCAATCTCATGCAAAACCCCACCATAGAACTTCACGCCAATTAGCGCGGAGCAGTCGGCAAGTGGTTTTAAAGACCAACCCCCATGTCCTTCTTTCTACCTCTAAACTCATGTACATAATTCTATAAATATATATGAGGCATGAGGTACTGAGTCAATCAGTCAGTAATATAAATATGCACAGACCTAAGAAAATGGTGACTAACACAAAACACATTGTTTGAACTGCTTAATAACGTTTCTAAATTATTTAATTACTATCCTTACTGATGAAAAGTTTGGCTTACCACTTTTTTATTTACTTTATATTATATAGATATAAGGCCTCTTAGCTAGTTTTCATAACTCACACCCTACTTTAGGGTTAGTGGTTCTGCTCCTCCATTACTATCATTCCTGGAGAGTGACCAGACACCTGAAGACCATCCAGGCCAGAATGGGCCTACCTAATTGTTTGAGTATAACATCTATATCGGAATCTGTTTCCTTGGTACTTATACTTACTATTTTTTTAAATTCCCCCCCCCCCTTTTTTTTTTCCTGACAGGGGACGCTTTCCCTCTGGCTAACGTCACTCCTCTGCTGGTGACCGATTTAGGGACACCTATAAACCATGGTACGCACAGCTTGAGGATAGCTTTGCATGATCATGGGAGTAAGTTTGTGATAGTCAAATTATCTTTATATGTAAATTAAATGATGCATACTAACATGAGAGAACAAAGTTGACGGATTTAGAGTTCATAATATAGGTTCATGTTGTGCTAAAAATAGAGCATATATATAACTTTGTGAACTCTCCCATTCAGGCCTTGTTGTGCTTTCCAGTGTCTGCGGGAAATGCGGCGCACCAATTCAGGTTTTTCCTTTTCCCCCTCTTCTACTCCTCCCCCACCTTATCATGTGCCCCCCCCCCTTTTCCTTTCCTTTCCCCTTTTTCTTTTTCCCTCTTCTTTCCCCTTCTCTTGTCTCTGTCCCTATTCCTTCTCTTCCGCCTGTTCTATGGTGCTCTGCGTGCCCTGCGGACATGGATTTGCCAAGGGGGCGCTATGTCTAGGCATCATCGTTGCCTGACAACACGCTCCCATTTTTTTAGGTCGACGACTGTTTCTCTTCCGGCTAGAGCCCAGGCCTCGTGGAACGCAGAAGCCGTGCCTACGGTTCCGGCGCAGCTGACGTACTTCCGCAAAAACGCCATTTATGGCATCGGGAGAGCCCAAAACCTATAACGGCAGGCACAGAGCGGTCAGAGGTCTTGAGGAGCCGGCTAGTCCGGCGAAACCAGTCGACATCAGCTCACCAAGCGTGTCCAATCACTTCTGCATATGCTAAGTATTTTATAGACTTTTGCCTACTATGCTGAAATGCTTTATTGAACTACCCTGGTACATGCTAAGCACCATAGAGGACTTTTTTGCCTGACAAGTTGGTTGTTATACCTGAGCCCATGCTAAATTATACTCAAGTTCTTCCGCACACTATGTCACAATGTCTCATCCAGCTATGCAAACAACGTTTATATGCATATGAGAAGTTATGGCAGCAATGAAATCTTCACAAGTTGTGTCCACATGAGACTTTTTGAAAATAGTGCTACAGCTATACTATGGTGATGTTGCGACTGGACATCTATTGCTTGTCGATCCATACGCTGTAACTAGGGATACTGCGAATGGGCATCTTCCTCTTCTTACTATCTGCTCAAAGGACATACCATATGAAGTGTTTCTATATTATCCAAATAAGAGATTGCATAACCTTATTAGACGTTGCGATTGGACATCTCAAATAGTGTGCTCCTTGTTGCTGTGGAACAAGCTATCTGGAATCTGGATAAAAGGACTGAACTTTTGCTGTGATGAGCTATGGTTACTGAATATTTATCATTCTATGGAAATAGACTGTCACTAGGTGGTGCTAAAGGACAGCTCGTTAACCACTTAAAGGAGTCATCAGGGCAAATAGAGTAAAATGAGTGGTACTTACCGGGGGCTTCCCCCAGCCCCAAGCTCCCAGGACCTCCCTCGCCGCAACTCTGCCCGCAGCCGTTCGCCGGAGCTCCGACCCGGTCCCCGGCGATGACGTCAGAGCGACCTGAAGGTCGCTCTGTACTGTGCCTGCGCGATTGGCGCTGTCAATCACCGCCACGTGGGCCGGGGCAGACCGCGCAGGCGCAGTAGTTCTGCGCCTGCGCAGTCCGCTCCGGCCCATGTGGCGGTGATTGACAGCACCGATCATGCAGGCGCAGTACATCGTCGCCGGGGACCGGGTCGGAGCTCCGGCGAACGGCTGCGGGCAGAGCTGCGGCGAGGGAGGTCCTGGGAGCTTGGGGCTGGGGGAAGCCCCCGGTAAGTACCACTCATTTTACTCTATTTGCCCTGATGACTCCTTTAAGGACTGCAGTCATAAAACCCCTTAAAGTTAATGTAACCCCATGTAAAAAAAAAAAAGTCAGATACTCACCTAAGGAGAGGGAAGGCTCGGAGTCCTAATGAGCCTACCCTCTCCTCTCCCGGTGCACGGTGAATCCTCCGTGCAAATCCGCCGCCGCGGGGACTTCTGGAGTCTTCGGCAGCACTCGGGCTCCCGAAGGCCAGCGGATCCATACTGCGCACGCGCTAGTGCGTCATAGACGCGCACAAGTGCGTCATAGAGGGCACTCGCGCATGCGCAGTATGCAGCGGCCCGTCTTCGGGAGCCCGAGTGCTCCCGAAGACTTCTGAAACCTTCCTTCAGCGACGGAAGTGGCAGTATTTGACCGAAATGGTCGAATACTGCTACGGGGGATGCTGCGTGGGACCAGGCACCGGGAGAGGAGAGGGAAGGCTCATTAGGACCGAGCCTTCCCTCTCCTTAGGTGAGTATCTGTCTTTTTTTTTTTATACATCGGGTTCCCATTAGCTTTAAGGACCAGACACTTTTTTCCATTGAGACCACTGCAGCTTTAATGGTTTATTACTCAGTCATACAACCTACCACCTAAATGAAGTTTACCTCCTTTTCTTGTCCCTAATACAGCTTTCTTTTGGTGCTATTTGATTGCTGCTGTGATTTTTAGTTTTTATTATATTCATCAAAAAAGACATGCATTTTGTCAAAAAAAATGATTTTTTTTAACTTCCTGTGCTGACATTTTTCAAATAAAGTAAAATTTCTATATACATTTTTGTCCAAATTTATTGTGCTACATGTCTTTGATAAAAAAAAATCTAATAAGTGTATATTTATTGGTTTGGGTAAAAGATAGGCTCCCTGCACACTGCAAATCCGTTTTCCGATTCCGATTCCGTTTCCAATTCCGATTCCGATTCCGTTTCCGATTTTCCTTGAATACATTCAACAGAAAAACGGATCAAAAAACGCAGCATGCAGTTAAGATTAAAAATCTGAATCGGAATCGGATGTAAAAACAGATTAAAAAGCGGAATCGGAATCTGAAATGCATGCAGTGTGCAAGAGGCCTTATAGCGTTTACCCTGAGGACTTAGGCCCCTTAGTGCACCTAGGCTGCAAAAAAGTGTCACACATGTGGTATCGTCGTACTCAGGAGAAATAGTATAATGTGTTTTGGGGTGTATTTTTACACATACCCATGCTGGGTGGGAGAAATATCTCTGTAAATTAGATTTTTTTTATTTTTTTACACACAATTGTCCATTTACAGAGATATTTCTCCCACCCACATGGGTATGTGTAAAAATACACCCCAAAACACATTATACTACTTCTCCCGAGTACAGCGATACCACATGTGTGGTACTTTTTTTGCACCCTAACTGAGCTAATGGGGCCCAAAGTGCAATGAGTACCTTTAGGATTACTCTGGTCATTTTGAGACATTTGGTTTAAAGACTACTCCTCACAGTTTAGGGCCCCTAAAATGCCAGGACAGTATAGGAACCCCACAAATGACCCCATTTTAGAAAGAAGACACCCCAAGGTATTCAGTTAGGAGTATAGTGAGTTCATAGAAGATTTTATTTTTTTGTCACAAGTTAGCGGAAAATGACACTTTGTGAAAAAAAACCCAGATAAAAATCAATTTCCGCTAACTTGTGACAAAAAATAAAATCTTCTATGAACTCACCATACTCCTAACAGAATACGTTGGGGTGTCTTCTTTCTATAATGGGGTAATTTGTGGTGTTCCTATACTGCCCTGGCATTTTAGGGGCCGTAAACCGTGAGGAGTAGTCTTGAAACCAAATGTCTCAAAATGACCTGTGAAATCCTAAAGGTACTCATTGGACTTTGGGCCCCTTAGCGCAGTTAGGGTGCAAAGAAGTGCCACACATGTGGTATCTCCGTACTCAGGAGAAGTAGTATAATGTGTTTTGGGGTGTATTTTTACACATAGCCATGCTGGGTGGGAGAAATATCTCTGTAAATGGACAATTGTATGTAAAAAAATAAAAAAATTGTCATTTACAGAGATATTTCTCCCACCCAGCATGGGTATATGTAAAAATACAACCCAAAACACATTATACTACGTCTAAACAGCCGGCGGGTTGACATCGCGGGTGGGCAGAGCCTAATACCGGCGGATGCGCGCGCATTAATGCGGGCGATCCCCGGTATTTCCATGTCCCAGGACCCGACACTCATCTGCGTTACGCGGTCCTGGGTGTGCCACTTTGCCGACGCCCATAGGTAGTGGTTAATATACATCTTTATAGCCAGCGCAAATAGTCTCTATCCTAAGCCTATGTATAGATAGACTTGCCGGTGTTGGACACTGCTTGGTAGTTAAACCGCATACCTCTTTCCTGCTATAGGATATACTTGTAATTTTATTATTATTATTGTACTTAAATGTGTTTTTATAATCGTATTCTATGGCCCATTGAGTGTGTTTGGATTGCAGACCAGGGTTCTGCCACAACAATCACTTATACTTACTACACTAGATTGGTCCCTTCCTTTGTTCTTTTTATCTTGAAGGTAAGGGTGAGTTTGGTAATGTCAATAAACCTCTTATTATATTTTTAGAGTGTGTGAGGAAACTCATGCAAACACAGGAGAAGCATACAAGCGCCATGCAGAGTGTACTGGAAGAGGGTCAAAACTGTGTGCTCCAAACCATAAAACAAATTCACAGCACCTTACAGCTATAAGATGTTAGCTCAGCTGTAGCAGACTGTGAAGCCACTGACCACCACTGCATACTTCCCTCATTTTGTATAAATACACTGGAACCGGTGGGTTTGGTGATGCCGTGTACCCCTTACATATGACTTCACTGGGGTAGGCCAGTAGGTCACACATGCGCCAAGTGTTACACTATGTGGGGTGTGCTGGCCAGCTGTAAATGCTGTATCAAATGCATATATAAATATGCATATATTTATATATTATGTCTTGATTAGCTAAAAAGATTGTTTTATGCTTGTTCCGAGTATTCTTAATATTGTATACACTATTTTCCGCCATATAGGAGGCACTTTTTCGCCTCAAAAAGTGGGGAGAAAAAGTCCCTGCATCTTATACGGCAAAGGCAGGGAATCCCCGACTTACGAACACCCACCGATATGAACTGCCGACCTGCCGCCATCAGGGATTCACTGCCTTTGTCCCCACTGTGCCTGACTCTACTCCCTCCCCCTTGTGTCTCTGTGACCCCCTGTGCGGGCAGCGGTTTACCGCCTCCATCATGCCTGCTATGATTGAAGACATCCGGTTTCTCCATGCGACTTCCTCTGCTGCCGGGCTTCTAATGACGCATTCTTGATGCTCCTGGTTTGCAACACACCTCTCCTCCTGTTACTAGCTGAGCCAACGGACACCGCAGTCATGCATGCACCGCTTATGTACCGCTCTGCCTCATGGATTGTATAATGATGACCTGATGCTCCCAGACTAATAATTATTGTAAAATGAACATTGATGGACTGTTAGAGTAGGTTCACAATAGGTCCGGGAACAGGGGCGCCTCTAGCCTTCTTGTCACTCCAGGCAAGAAATCCTGTGGCGCCCCCCCCCCCCCCCATAAAAAATAAAACAAAAATCATATCCATTATAGAACACTTCACACATGATATAAGCCATCAGAGAGGGATAACTATGAAATGGGGCCCTAGGCAAGATAACACTTTGCCCTCCACTGATGTTCACCTGGCTTATTTAGTTAGATTTGGTGGGGGCTAGCAACCACCAGGCCCCTAAACTCTCTCTAGACCCTAGGCAGCTGCCTAAGTTTGCCTTGTGGATGATCAGCATTGTATGCCATACAGCACATGCTGCCAGTATGCACCTCAAATAAATACAGCATCCACACTACAAGTTCCAATGGCAGTCACATTGCAAGATTGGATTATCAAGCAAGACATTCTTACTTTCAAAATAATTTTTCACAAACATTATGAGATATGCAAATATGTTACCACCTGTTAGGGTAGGACTGGAGTGAGTATATCATGACATTGAAGGGCTGATATGGTAAGGTGGTTTAAGGCCCAGTGCACACCGAGCGGTTTTAGCAGCGATCCGCCAACCGCATCTGTCTGTGAAAACGCTTGGCTAATGTATTTCCATGGGATGGTGCACACCAGCGGTTTGAGGTTTTTAGCAAACCGCAAATGTGCCTCCTGCTGCACATTTGCGGTTTGCAGAAGCGATTCTGCCTCAATGTAAAGTATAGGAAAAATGCAAACCGCTCTGAAAAACACTAGATCAGAGCGGTTTTCCAGGCGTATTTGTTACAGAAGCTGTTCAGTAACAGCTTTTACTGTAACAATATTTGTAATCTGCTTCACAAAAACACTCGGCATGTTTAGAAAATGTCTCTAAACATGCCTAGAATCGCTCTGAAATCTGCTTCAAAAACCGCTAGCGTTTTGAGGATCTGCTAGCGGTTTTGGTGTGCACTGGGCCTAACAGTTTGATTCATAATCCATTCTGGAGATAAGCACAGTGTGTTTGTAGTGTAAGTGATACAAGAGAAGAGAAGTAGAATGGAGGGAGGGAGGGTAGTGGAGGGTCAGAATTGATGACATGGATGAGCAGATATCTATGAGTAGAATAGAGGCTCAGTGGGTACCACTACTGCATTTTAGTGCTGAGTCCTAGGCTTGAACATTGGCCAGGGCAAAATCTGCATGGAGTTTCTGTCTTCAGACACTTTAGACATTTCCTGCATCCTAAAAAACATACTAATAAGTCAACTGGTTTACCCCAAAACAATCCTATATTGAAAATATTAGACTATAACTGTGGTAGGGATTAGACTGTGAGCTCCTCTAAGGACAGTCAGTGACATGACTATGTACTCTGTAAAGTGCTTCAAGAGATGTCAGTGCTATATAAATAAATAATAATAATATGGTAGGACATTAGACTATGACTATGGTAGGGTTAGATTGTGAGCTCCTCTGAGGACAGTCAGTGACATCACTATGTACTCTCTAAAGTGCTGCAGAAGATGTCAGTGCTATATAAATACATAATAATAATATGGTAGGACATTAGACTATGACTATGGTAGGATTAGATTGTGAGCTCCTCTGGGGACAGTCCGTGACATGACTATGTTCTCTGTAAAGTGCTGCAGAAGATGTCAGTGCTATATAAATACATAATAATAATATGGTAGGACATTAGACTATGACTATAGTAGGATTAGATTGTGAGATCCTCTGAGGACAGTCAGTGACATGACTATGTACTCTGTAAAGTACTGCAGAAGATGTCAGTGCTATATAAAGTACTGCAGAAGATGTCAGTGCTATATAAATACATGATAATAATATGGTCGGACATTACAGTTTGACTATGGTAGGGATGAAATTGTAAGCTCCAGTGAGCAGTCAGTGACATGACTATGTACTCTGTAAAGTGCTGAAGATGTCAGTGCTACATAAATACACAATAATAGTTCCAAATGCTACTGGCTTCCCTGAAGAGTGCTCAGACTAGTGTACACGCACCCTCCGCTCTGCCAACAAGATGACGCTGGTTATTCCCAGGATACACTTAACATTTGGTGCTCGGGCCTTTTCCTATGCAGCCCCTACTCTATGGAACTCACTTCCACAATCAGTACGAGAGGCTCCTTCTCTGGACAGCTTTAAAAAAAGGCTAAAAACTCACCTCTTTTCCCTAGCCTTTGAGACTGCATAATGCAGGGTCACAGCGCTTTGAGTCCCCAGGGAGAAAAGCGCTATATAAATATTATTGTTATTGTTATTGTTGTTACATAATTGTGCACATTGTTTCCCAAGTAGCAGTTGTTTGGTCAGAGAGACAGTGGGAGAGGGAGCATGAGCAGAGGGTGAGGGCGAGCAAAGTTAAGCTCCACACTCACCACAGTGACTGCAACAACACAGGAAGATGGATCCAGCGAGGTGTCCCTCATGACAAGCGTCCAGCGATTCATCTTCCTGCCAGCGGGTATGTGAGATGTCACGTGACATTACAGGACGGGCGCGAACGAGAAGTCAAGCGACCTCAGTACTTTACTTGAACCTCAGTGACGGTCACTTTTCACCACACAATGCTAAGCGATGTCACGACATCGTGTAAATGACTACTTGTCGCTCAAAAGAAAAAATTGATGGACATCGGGAAAATCGTTGGAAAAATCGTGAGGTGGTACATAGCATTAGAGAGAGGGCAAACAGACAGCATTAATGGATGGAAATACATTATTATGCCATCTTCAATTATAAGTAGTGATGGATGTAATTACACACATTGCTTACATGTCCATTATCATTGTTTGAGCTTTAGATGCTGCCCTCCTATTCACTCTCTCACAATGAAAGACAAAACCTGCAACCCCCACTGTGTCCATTACACACTTCAAACACTGTCCTGTTGAATTCAGGGAGAAGTTTGGGCTGTGTAGGGGAGAGGATCAGATGATCCTACCGCTCCATAGCTAGTCATGGCGATCCTCCTGACATCTAGACATGCAGACATTCTAGCAGAGCACACAGCTGTCTGCAGAGTTTACTGTTTGTTTGTTTGTTTGTCTCACTCGCTCTGCAGACTCAGTAACATTTGGGGGTAGGGCGCTGTCACCTCTGTGGAGGGGCAGAGAACAGCTATAAACCAGACACCTTCTTCTTAGGGAGTATCTATAATTCTGAACTCTGAATGATTCTTTAGTGACTTAGCAGAAGGCTATTTGTGAAAAGAGCAGAGTAACCAAGCAGCTCAGGGTGACCCAAGCTACTAGGAATGTATAGGGGGATAAAAGGAACCAAATGCCCTCCTACTAAAAAAGCAACGCTTGGTGTAATTTGCCTTCTTAAAACAGAAGGAAATCTTTTTCTCTCCCGTCCCTTACAACGGTCTTTCAGGACAGGAATTTTTATTTCCCCTTGGACTGACAGTAATTTATTGCGCCTTCCCCATCAAAGCCACTCCAAGCCGCTGCCTGGGTGGTCAGTAGGTAAAGGCGCCCCTGTCCGGGAACGTATCAGTGGCTCCGTTTCTAAAACCTGATCAAAACCGGAGCCACGGATACCAATGTTAAAAATAGCAGCCCTCTTCATCTAAGCAAAAAACGGATCCGTCTGCGTTTGCGGGGACCCATTTTCAAAACCTGAACGGAAGATCCGGATCTGCTGCATTTTCCTGCAACGCACATGGATCCTGATACATGCAGGGGTAGTGGAGGGCAGTGCAAAAACGGATCTCCCTCTACACAGGCTATTCTTGCACACAAAACAGAGGGAGATGCGCCTTGCCTACTGCCTGCTCCTCCCCTTCACGTCAACCCAATAGGTGTCCCCCAGGTAGCCTGAGGGGGTAGCAGCCAGGACAGGGTTAGCGGGCACAGCGGCAGGGAGGGGGGGTCGCAGCCCCCTCCTTCACCTGGGTCCTCCCGTCCCCACTCCCCCCTCCAGCTATTTGTGGCAAAAGTGTAGCGAGGGAGAGGGGAAGTTTACTTTTCTTCCACTGCTTGCCACGTGACTTCTTGCAATGCCGCCCACTAGAGGGCGGCATTGCAGGAAGTCATGGCGAGCAGAGGAAGTAAGGTGCTTCCCTGCTAACTCACTCGCTACACTTTTACTGCAAATAGCTGGAGGGGGGAGCGGGGACAGTGGGACCCAGGTGAGGGGGGGTCGACCTCCCTCCCCACCACTGTGCCCACTATCCCCTGTCCTGGCTGCTGCCCCCTCATGCTACCTGGGGGACACCTATTGGGGGCCTGGCTGCAGCCATCCATTTTTGGGGATAGAAAAAAAAAGTCAAACGGATCAAAAACGTTTGCTGCAAAAGGGCAGCATGGATCCATTTGCGTTCAGGTTTTACAGGATCATGGACCGCAGGTGTGGACCTAGCCTTACTATTAAATAATTTTCCTGTTTACTGATGGTCTGTTGAGGAACATTTTACTGACTGTGCTATGCTAGGCCAGCCTGCTTGTTGACCTCTCCTCTGCCATAGATTGCTTTATATCCTGTCTACTGTCTGCTGAGCTGCAAGTACACTGCTGGGCTGCATTATTATCTGCTGAGCTGTGTTACCTGCTGGCTTTGCTACTGTGCACCACATTCCTCCTGTGTCATGTCTGACTGCTACTGGGCTGCATATGCTTAGATGGTGGAATGTAGCCGTCACCGCCCCCCCCCCCCCCCATCCCCCATGCTAGCCCTATGGAACTACTATCCCCATGCCGCCCCACACCCCTCGCATGTTTACTCCAGGTTGCAGCTCATCCGTTAGGAAACATGCAGTGAACCCACCCATTTCAACTCTGTCTGGAGCCATGTCCAACAAATCACTGTGTCTTGTGCAAGTTAGAGGAGGAAGGGCACTCGAGCAGGTGCCCTCCTGTGGCTAAAGAGAAAAGCACTGTGGTCACTCACACCCTTGATCCTCCTCTTGAATGTCCGCTCCCTCCCTATCAAGTTGGATGAAGTTTATCTCCTCAGCAACAAGAGCGAGTTTGGCGGCAATACCCCAATGCTCTGTTTCACTGAAACACTGCTGCACGATGATATACTGGACAACGCCCTCCATCTCCCAGGCTTCCGCCTTATCCAGGAGGACCACAACACCACCCTTTATGGGAAAAAAAGAAAGGAAGCAGCATCTGTTTTTACATCAGGACCTCATGGTGCCCCAACACATCAATACTAGCCAGGAAGTGCTCCCCTGATCTCAATCTCTACGGGTCAACTGCAGACCGAAATACGCGTCCAGGGAGTTCTCCTCCTATTTCCTGGTAGAGGTGTATATCTCACCTGATGCTGAAGTCAAACATGCCCTGCGTGACTTCAATGAGGTAGAAGTCCCTTTCATCATGGTGCCCCAACGTGCCTTTGGTACTCCTCAGCAGGCTTTGGAAGCACTTGCGTACCTAAATGGTTCCAAAGACAGGCACATTCACACTGCACATGCACAACCCAGACTTGTGCATGAACAATATCAATCCACTCATCTTAGGCACTACTCTGGGACACAAGTACTTCCAAAGCCTGGACATGGAGTGCCAAAAAAGGTATTCAACATGCAGGTCAAATAGGACTAGGACAACTGTAATGGATCCAGTGCCTTTACCCTACGTATATGAGTATCTAACTTTTTTCTGGCCTGCTTCAGATTCATGTTCAATTGCACATTCTGCCGATCATCCATGTTTGATAATGGACTGTAGTACCTGACTTCTACTTCTACTGTAAATAGCAGAATGTGAGAGATATTGTAAGATTGTTACATGTAAAATGTAGCTTTAACACTAAAAAGGAAATTAAGTTACATTTCTTAACATGTTTAGACACACTGATATTAAGAAACTATAGAAGTAGCAAAAGCCAAAGTGGAAAAAGGTGTTCACCTAGGTACTTTATTTGATTACCTAAATATTAACTTAGAAATACTCACCAACAAAAATGAAAGGACCTAGTCCGAACTGTGTGGTGTTCTGGGAAACTTCACGAGATGATGAACACTGAATAGGGTAAGAAAAGAAACAATAATATAAGGAGGCATTGAAAACAGAATAGCATATTAATAAGAATGAGGGAATGAGGGTATATGGGTCAATAACTCACAGATGAACAAGTCCCAGATGCACTGTTACACAACCGGGCGTTACAGAATATGTAGACCATGTCAAAGTTCTGGAAACTGAAAGATGCTATGCTGAAACGGACCTCCTTTGATACACCATTCTCAATCACTTGGATATCTGGTACTTGACCTGTAGGACAACTTCAAAAGAATAAAATGTAGATGTGTGAAAATAAAGTCTGGCCGAACCTATCACTAAAATTACACTTCCCAGCAGTTGTTGTTTTTTTTTTTTAAATACCGATACTCTTCTCATAACCTTGATTTAGGCTTGTTCACATTAGTGATGATCAATTAGATGCATGTGTTTCAATTTGATACAAATGTTGTGGAAATTTGTGTGTGGCTTGGAACTGGACTAATTAAAATCATAAGCAACTATACTTGACTGGTCCTGTTCCAAGCGGCATACAAACTGAAGACAAATTTGCATAAACTCTGAATGTTAGTATTTCGTTGACCATCTTTAGTTCACATCACCAAAGTAAAAAAAAAAAAAATATATATATATATGTTATCATGTAGCGTATTGTTGTATTTTAAATATGATTGTATACTGCTATATTGTATACAGTGTATTAGAGGAATTACTAGTGTTCACTAAATATGTCCTTATATGGGTAATTTTATTTATTTATTTATTTTTGCAAGATTCGATCTCAACAATTAAATCTGCACATGATATGTTGACTACTACAAGCCAATTCAATAAATGTCCTATCAGTGTTGGATTAATCAGTTATTGGTCATCAGCAGGTACGTTGTTAGGGCTGAAGAACCAGGGCTTCAGTCCTGAATCTCTGACCACTGTGGTAGTGCCCATGATAGTGCCCCGAACCTTAGCGGCGCCAGCATTCGTTGCTAAGGCAACAACTCGCTCTCTTCTTCCTCTGCTTGTGGTTAAGCTTTTATTCACCACAATGCACCATTTTTCTCTGCCTTGTTATAAGCTAGACTTAAACATTTTATTTAGATGTAGACTGCACAAGTGCTAACGGTTTCTGCATTTGTAGTATTTGGCGTTTACAGTTTCTACATTTCACATGTGTGTTAATGGCTTCTGCATTTGACATTTAGGAGTTAACATTTCTGCATTTCACATGTGTGGTAATGGTTTCTGCATTGACATTTGGGGTTAATGTTTCTGCATTTCACATGTGTAGTAATGGTTTCTGCATTTGACATTTGTGGTAATCATTTTTGCATTTGACATTTGGGGTAATCATTTCTGCATTTGACATTTTAAGTAATGGTTTCTGCATTTGTCATCTGGGGTGATGGTTTCTGCATTTTATATGTGGTGTAGTGTTTTATTAGTTATGTCTTACTAGTACTGAGTTAGACCCCTTTTTGCTTTTAGAACTGCCTTTATTCTTCATGACATTCTGTAGATTTATTGTCTGCAGATCTGTGATGTGAGGCCACCACAGTGCAATGATGCTCAATATGAGTGTTCGCACATGAGCGATGCGCTTTCTATTGAATTGCAAACGCACCATTTTCTGAGCATTTATGATTCAATAGAAAGTATAGAGAAATCGCAAAGCACTTGATATACCGCTTTGAAAAGCGATTTCCCGAGAGCTTTCATGTATAAATACATTGTATTTATTCATTTCCTGGTCAAAGAGTTCACTTCCTGACTGACGTCAGAAAGTGTAAAAAATCATTGCACCACAAAAGTGCTTAGAAAATCGCTTTTCTAAGCCCAAAGCGCAGGGAAAAGTGCTTTTAACCACTTGCCGACCGCGCACTCATAACGCGCGTTGGCAAAGTGGTAGCTGCAGGACCAGCGATGCACATCTGCGCCGCCAGCTGCAGGCTAATTAATCAGGAAACAGCCGCTCGCGCGAGCGGCTGCTTCCTGTCAATTCACGGCGGGGGGCTCCGTGAATAGCCTGCGGGCTGCCGATCGCGGCTCGCAGGCTAAATGTAAACACAAGCGGAAATAATCCGCTTTGTTTACATTTGTACAACGCTGCTAACAGTAGCAGCGTTGTACCAGATCAGCGATCCCCGGCCAATCAGCGGCCGGGGATCACTGTCACATGACAGGCAGGAGCCTGTTAGAGGCTGCACAGGACAGATCCGTTCCTGTGCAGCCTCCGATCTCCGGGGCAGGGAGGGAGGAGAGGGAGAGGGGAATCCTGCGGTGGAGGGGGCTTTGAGGTGCCCCCCCCCCGCCAGCCACACGCAGGCAGGAGCGATCAGACCCCCCCAGCACATCATCCCCCTAGTGGGGAAAAAGGGGGGGTGATCTGGTTGCTCTGCCTAATGTTTGATCTGTGCTGGGGGCTGTAGAGCCCACCCAGTACAGATCTCAGTAATCAGCGCTGGTCCTTAAGGGGGGGTAAAGGCTGGGTCCTCAAGTGGTTAAAAGCGCTAACTAAATTACTCATTGCTTGTGATTGTGCTAGCAATTTGTAATGTGAACAAGACCTTAAAGTGAAATGGAGGCAAAAAATGAACACAGCCTAGTTCTATGTACATGGACACATTTATCTCATCTTGATACATGTCAGTTCAGGTACCTTTTAACCACTTGCTGACCGCCCACAGCCGATGGTCGGTGGCAAAGTGGACGCCGAAAGGACTGACGTTGCATCCTTTCGGCATGCCGGGGGAGCAATCGCGTCACTGGTGATGCGCGCTTCCCCCGGCAACTGGCTCCACCCACCCGCGACGACAACCCACCGGCTGTTCGGAAGCGCCCGCGGGTTGTTAACCCCACGATCGCCGCATACAAAGTGTATAATACACTTTGTAATGTATACAAAGTGTATTATACAGGCTGCCTCGTGCCCTGGTGGTCCCAGTGTCCGAGGGACCACCAGGGCAGGCTGCAGCCACCCTAGTCTGCACCAAACACACTGATCCTGCCCCCCCTTTCCCTCTGATCGCCCACAGCACCCCTCAGACCCCCCCTGCCCACCCCCCAGACCACTGTTTGCACCCAATCACTCCCCTAATCACCAATCAATCACTCCCTGTCACAATCTGTCAACGCTATTTTTTTTATTTTAGGTCCTAACTGCCCCCTGGGGACTCCTGATCACCCCCACCCCTCAGATTCTCCCCAGACCCCCCCCCCCCCCCACTGTGTACTGTATGCATCTATCCCCCCTGATCACCTGTCAATCACCCATCAATCACCCATCAATCACCCCCTGTCACTGCCACCCATCAATCAGCCCCTAACCTGCCCCTTGCGGGCAATCTGATCACCCACCCACACCATCAGATCGCCCGCAAATCCGCCGTCAGATCACCCCCAAGTGCATTGTTTACATCTGTTCTCTCCTCTAAACACCCACTAATTACCCTTCAATCACCCCCTATCACCACCTGTCACTGTTACCCATCAGATTAGACCCTAATCTGCCCCTTGCGGGCACCCAATCAACCGCCCACACGATCAAATTGCCATAAGACCCCCCTTATCAATTTGCTAGTGCATTATTTACATCTGTTCTTCCCTGTAATAACCCACTGATCACCTGCCAATCACCCATCAATCACCCCCTGTCACTGCCACCCATCAATCAGCCCCTAACCTGCCCCTTGGGGCAATCTGATCACCCACCCACACCATCAGATCGCTGGCAAACCCACCGTCAGATCACCTCCCAAGCGCATTGTTTACATCTGTTCCCTCCTCTAAACACCCACTAATTACCCATCAATCACCCATCAATCACCCCCTATCACCACCTGTCACTGTTACCCATCAGATCAGACCCTAATCTGCCCCTTGCGGGCACCCAATCAACCGCCCACACGCTCAGATTGCCCTCAGACCCCCCCCCCTTATCAATTCGCCAGTGCATTATTTACATCTGTTCTTCCCTGTAATAACCCACTGATCACCTGTCAATCACCCCCTGTCACTGCTAGTGTTGGGCGAACATCTAGATGTTCGGGTTCGGGCCGAACAGGCCGAACATGGCCGCGATGTTCGGGTGTTCGACCCGAACTCCGAACATAATGGAAGTCAATGGGGAACCGAACTTTTGTGCTTTGTAAAGCCTCCTTACATGCTACATACCCCAAATTTACAGGGTATGTGCACCTTGGGAGTGGTTACAAGAGGGAAAAATTTTTTAGCAAAAAGAGCTTATAGTTTTTGAGAAAATAGATTTTAAAGTTTCAAAGGGAAAACTGTCTTTTAAATGCGGGAAATGTCTGTTTTCTTTGCACAGGTAACATGCTTTTTGTCGGCATGCAGTCATAAATGTAATACATATAAGAGGTTCCAGGAAAAGGGACCGGTAACGCTAACCCAGCAGCAGCACACGTGATGGAACAGGAGGAGGGTGGCGCAGGAGGAGAAGGCCACGCTTTGAGACACAACAACCCAGGCCTTGCATGAGGACAAGAAGCGTGCGGATAGCAATTTGCATTTTGTCGCCATGCAGTCATAAATGTAATACAGATGAGAGGTTCAATAAACAGGGACCGGAAACGCTAACCCATCACAGATGTTCATTGTTCATGTTACTTGGTTGGGGTCCGGGAGTGTTGCGTAGTCGTTTCCAATCCAGGATTGATTCATTTTAATTTGAGTCAGACGGTCTGCATTTTCTGTGGAGAGGCGGATACGCCGCCGATCTGTGACGATGCCTCCGGCAGCACTGAAACAGCGTTCCGACATAACGCTGGCTGCCGGGCAAGCCAGCACCTCTATTGCGTACATTGCCAGTTTGTGCCAGGTGTCTAGCTTTGATACCCAATAGTTGAAGGGTGCAGATGGATTGTTCAACACAGCTACGCCATCTGACATGTAGTCCTTGACCATCTTCTCCAGGCGATCGGTGTTGGAGGTGGATCTGCACGCTTGCTGTTCTGTGTGCTGCTGCATGGGTGTCAGAAAATTTTCCCACTCCAAGGACACTGCCGATACCATTCCCTTTTGGGCACTAGCTGCGGCTTGTGTTGTTTGCTGCCCTCCTGGTCGTCCTGGGTTTGCGGAAGTCAGTCTGTCGGCGTACAACTGGCTAGAGGAGGGGGAGGATGTCAATCTCCTCTCTAAAGTCTCCACAAGGGCCTGCTGGTATTCTTCCATTTTGTCCTGTCTGGCTTTTTCTTCAAGCAGTTTTGGAACATTGTGTTTGTACCGTGGATCCAGAAGGGTATAAACCCAGTAATTGGTGTTGTCCAGAATGCGCACAATGCGTGGGTCGCGTTCAATGCAGTCCTAGGCCGAAGAGGTCATAGCCTAGGGTCACAAAAACCTGTTTATTTGGGCAATTTCAATGGTGGCGAGTCTGACGTACATAAATCGCAGCAATGGCCGTTAGCAACGTCTGAATCTCACGAAATGTCTCATGCAGGTAGAAGACATATTGTTAGACTTGGGCTCCAAAGATGGGTTCCCTACATCTCTGCAAACCAGAGTTACAGGGCTCCAAATTTGGTAAAATCCCCCATAGGCTTTCATTGGGCCTCCTATTTACAGTTCCAAAATCTCACATCTTTTCAAAGGGCAATTACTCAGCAGTGGCAAATTTTCTAGCATTGTAGGGACCCTTAGGGGGAACATGACTGGTGAGTTTCGGGCCCCTAGGCCGAAGAGGTCATAGCCTAGGGTCACAAAAACCTGTTTATTTGGGCTATTTCAATGGTAGTGATGGTGGCGTACATAAATCTCAGCCATGGCCGTTAGCAAAGTCTGAATCTCACGAAATGTCTCATGCAGGTAGAAGACATATTGTTAGACTTGGATTCCAAAGATGGGGTCCCTACATCTCTGCAAACCAGAGTTACAGGGGTCCAAAATTGGTTATATCCCCCATAGGATTTTATTGCCTCCCTATTTCACTTTCCAAAATCTCACATTTTTTCAAAGGGCAATGGCTCAGCAGTACCAAATTTTCTAGCATTGTAGGGACCCTTAGGGGGAACATGACTGGTGAGTTTCGGGCCCCTAGGCCGAAGAGGTCATAGCCTAGGGTCGCAAAAACCTGTTTATTTGGGCTATTTCAATGGTAGTGATGGTGGCGTACATAAATCTCAGCAATGGCCGTTAGCAAAGTCTGAATCTCACGAAATGTCTCATGCAGGTAGAAGACATATTGTTAGACTTGGATTCCAAAGATGGGGTCCCTACATCTCTGCAAACCAGAGTTACAGGGGTCCAAAATTGGTAAAATCCCCCATAGGATTTCATTGCCTCCCTATTTCACTTTCCAAAATCTCACATTTTTTCAAAGGGCAATGGCTCAGCAGTACCAAATTTTCTAGCATTGTAGGGACCCTTAGGGGGAACATGACTGGTGAGTTTCGGGCCCCTAGGCCGAAGAGGTCATAGCCTAGGGTCGCAAAAACCTGTTTATTTGGGCTATTTCAATGGTAGTGATGGTGGCGTACATAAATCTCAGCAATGGCCGTTAGCAAAGTCTGAATCTCACGAAATGTCTCATGCAGGTAGAAGACATATTGTTAGACTTGGATTCCAAAGATGGGGTCCCTACATCTCTGCAAACCAGAGTTACAGGGGTCCAAAATTGGTAAAATCCCCCATAGGATTTCATTGCCTCCCTATTTCACTTTCCAAAATCTCACATCTTTTCAAAGGGCAATGGCTCAGCAGTACCAAATTTTCTAGCATTGTAGGGACCCTTAGGGGGAACATGACTGGTGAGTTTTGGGCCCCTAGGCCGAAGAGGTCATAGCCTAGGGTCACAAAAACCTGTTTATTTGGGCTATTTCAATGGTAGTGATGGTGGCGTACATAAATCTCAGCCATGGCCGTTAGCAACGTCTGAATCTCACGAAATGTCTCATGCAGGTAGAAGACATATTGTTAGACTTGGATTCCAAAGATGGGGTCCCTACATCTCTGCAAACCAGAGTTACAGGGGTCCAAAATTGGTAAAATCCCCCATAGGATTTCATTGCCTCCCTATTTCACTTTCCAAAATCTCACATCTTTTCAAAGGGCAATGGCTCAGCAGTACCAAATTTTCTAGCATTGTAGGGACCCTTAGGGGGAACATGACTGGTGAGTTTCGGGCCCCTAGGCCGAAGAGGTCATAGCCTAGGGTCACAAAAACCTGTTTATTTGGGCTATTTCAATGGTAGTGATGGTGGCGTACATAAATCTCAGCAATGGCCGTTAGCAAAGTCTGAATCTCACGAAATGTCTCATGCAGGTAGAAGACATATTGTTAGACTTGGATTCCAAAGATGGGGTCCCTACATCTCTGCAAACCAGAGTTACAGGGGTCCAAAATTGGTAAAATCCCCCATAGGATTTCATTGCCTCCCTATTTCACTTTCCAAAATCTCACATCTTTTCAAAGGGCAATGGCTCAGCAGTACCAAATTTTCTAGCATTGTAGGGACCCTTAGGGGGAACATGACTGGTGAGTTTCGGGCCCCTAGGCCGAAGAGGTCATAGCCTAGGGTCACAAAAACCTGTTTATTTGGGCTATTTCAATGGTAGTGATGGTGGCGTACATAAATCTCAGCCATGGCCGTTAGCAACGTCTGAATCTCACGAAATGTCTCATGCAGGTAGAAGACATATTGTTAGACTTGGATTCCAAAGATGGGGTCCCTACATCTCTGCAAACCAGAGTTACAGGGGTCCAAAATTGGTAAAATTCCCCATAGGCTTTCATTGGGCCTCCTATTTACCGTTCCAAAATCTCACACCATTTCAAAGGGCAATGGCTCGCCATTGCTGCGATTTATGTACGTCAGACTCGCCACCATTGAAATTGCCCAAATAAACAGGTTTTGTGACCCTAGGCTATGACCTCTTCGGCCTAGGACTGCATTGAACGCGACCCACGCATTGTGCGCATTCTGGACAACACCAATTACTGGGTTTATACCCTTCTGGATCCACGGTACAAACACAATGTTCCAACACTGCTTGAAGAAAGAGCCAGACAGGTCAAAATGGAAGAATACCAGCAGGCCCTTGTGGAGACTTTAGAGAGGAGATTGACATCCTCCCCCTCCTCTAGCCAGTTGTACGCCGACAGACTGACTTCCGCAAACCCAGGACGACCAGGAGGGCAGCAAACAACACAAGCCGCAGCTAGTGCCCAAAAGGGAATGGTATCGGCAGTGTCCTTGGAGTGGGAAAATTTTCTGACACCCATGCAGCAGCACACAGAACAGCAAGCGTGCAGATCCACCTCCAACACCGATCGCCTGGAGAAGATGGTCAAGGACTACATTTCAGATGGCGTAGCTGTGTTGAACAATCCATCTGCACCCTTCAACTATTGGGTATCGAAGCTAGACACCTGGCACAAACTGGCAATGTACGCAATAGAGGTGCTGGCTTGCCCGGCAGCCAGCGTTATGTTGGAACGCTGTTTCAGTGCTGCCGGAGGCATCGTCACAGATCGGCGGCGTATCCGCCTCTCCACAGAAAATGCAGACCGTCTGACACAAATTAAAATGAATCAATCCTGGATTGGAAACGACTACGCAACACTCCCGGACCCCAACCAAGTAACATGAACAATGAACATCTGTGATGGGTTAGCGTTTCCGGTCCCTGTTTATTGAACCTCTCATCTGTATTACATTTATGACTGCATGGCGACAAAATGCAAATTGCTATCCGCACGCTTCTTGTCCTCATGCAAGGCCTGGGTTGTTGTGTCTCAAAGCGTGGCCTTCTCCTCCTGCGCCACCCTCCTCCTGTTCCATCACGTGTGCTGCTGCTGGGTTAGCGTTACCGGCCCCTTTTCCTGGAACCTCTTATATGTATTACATTTATGACTGCATGCCGACAAAAAGCATGTTACCTGTGCAAAGAAAACAGACATTTCCCGCATTTAAAAGACAGTTTTCCCTTTGAAACTTTAAAATCGATTTTCTCAAAAACTATAAGCTCTTTTTGCTAATTTTTTTTTCCTCTTGTACCCACTCCCAAGGTGCACATACCCTGTAAATTTGGGGTATGTAGCATATAAGGAGGCTTTACAAAGCATGAAAGTTCGGGTCCCCATTGACTTCCATTATGTTCGGAGTTCGGCCATGTTCAGCCCGAACCCGAACATCTAGATGTTCGCCCAACACTACACGTGACCCGTTCGGCCAATCACAGCGCTAGCCGAACGTTCGGGTAACGTTCGGCCATGCGCTCTTAGTTCGGCCATATGGCCGAACAGTTAGGCCGAACACCATCAGGTGTTCGGCCGAACCCGAACATCACCCGAACAGGGTGATGTTCTGCAGAACCCGAACAGTGGCGAACACTGTTCGCCCAACACTAGTCACTGCCACCCATCAATCAGCCCCTAACCTGCCCCTTGCAGGCAATCTGAACTCCCACCCACACCATCAGAATGCCCACAAACCCGCCGTCAGGTCACCTCCCAAGTGCATTGTTTACATCTGTTCTCTCCTCTAAACACCCATCAATCACCTTTCAATCACCCCCTGTCACATCCTGTCACTGCTACCCATCAGATCAGACCCCTATCTGCCCCTAGGGCACCCAATCACCCGCCCACACCCTCAGAACACCCTCAGACCCCAGCCCTGATCACCTTGCCAATGCATTGCTTGCATCTATCCCCCCTGATCACCTGTCAATCACCCATCAATCACCCGTCAATCACCCCCTGTCACTGCCACCCATCAATCAGCCCCTAACCTGCCCCTTGCGGGCAATCTGATCACCCACCCACACCATCAGATCGCCCGCAAATCCGCCGTCAGATCACCTCCCAAGTGCATTGTTTACATCTGTTCTCTCCTCTAAACACCCACTAATTACCCTTCAATCACCCCCTATCACCACCTGTCACTGTTACCCATCAGATTAGACCCTAATCTGCCCCTTGCGGGCACCCAATCAACCGCCCACACGCTCAAATTGCCCTAAGACCCCCCTTATCAATTCGCTAGTGCATTATTTACATCTGTTCTTCCCTGTAATAACCCACTGATCACTTGTCAATCACCCATCAATCACCCCCTGTCACTGCCCCCCATCAATCAGCCCCTAACCTGCCCCTTGTGGGCAATCTGATCACCCACCCACACCATCAGATCGCCGGCAAACCCGCCGTCAGATCACCTCCCAAGCGCATTGTTTACATCTGTTCTCTCCTCTAAACACCCACTAATTACCTATCAATCACCCATCAATCACCCCCTATCACCACCTGTCACTGTTACCCATCAGATTAGACCCTAATCTGCCCCTTGCGGGCACCCAATACACCGCCCACATGCTCAGATTGCCCTCAGACCCCCCCCCCCCCCTTATCAATTCGCCAGTGCATTATTTACATCTGTTCTTCCCTGTAATAACCCACTGATCACCTGTAAATCACCCCCTGTCACTGCCACCCATCAATCAGCCCCTAACCTGCCCCTTGCGGGCAATCTGAACACCCACACCATCAGAATGCCCACAAACCCGCCATCAGGTCACCTCTCAAGTGCATTGTTTACATCTGTTCTCTCCTCTAAACACCCATCAATCACCCATCAATCACCCCCTGTCACATCCTGGCACTGCTACCCATCAGATCAGACCCCTATCTGCCCCTAGGGCACCCAATCACCCGCCCACACCCTCAGAACACCCTCAGACCCCAGCCCTGATCACCTTGCAAATGCATTGCTTGCATCTATTCCCCCCTCTAATCACACCTTGAGACACCCATCAATCACCTCCTGTCACCACCTGTCACCCCCTGGCACACCTACTCATCAGATCAGGCCCTAATTTGCCCCGTGTGGGCTCATGATCACTCAGCCAAACCCTCAGATTCCCCTAAGACCCCCTTCCGATCACCTCCCCAGTGCATTGTTTGCATCTATTTTCCCCTCTAATCACCCCCTGAGACACCCATCAATCACCTCCTGTCACCCCCCTATCACTCCTATCCATCAGATCAGGCCCAATACAACCTGTCATCTAAGAGGCCACCCTGCTTATAACCGGTTCCACAAAATTTGCCCCCTCATAGACCACCTGTCATCAAAATTTGCAGATGCTTATACCCCTGAACAGTCATTTTGAGGCATTTGGTTTCCAGACTACTCCTCACGGTTTTGGCCCCCTAAAATGCCAGGGCAGTATAGGAACCCCACAAGTGACCCCATTTTAGAAAAAAAAGACACCCCAAGGTATTTCCCGTTAGGTGTATGACGAGTTCATAGAAGATTTTATTTTTTGTCAAAAGTTAGCGGAAATTAATTTTTATTGTTTTTTTCACAAAGTGTCATTTTCCACTAACTTGTGACAAAAAATAAAATCTTTTATGAACTCACCATACACCTAACGGAATACCTTGGGGTGTCTTCTTTCTAAAATGGGGTCACTTGTGGGGTTCCTATACTGCCCTGGCATTTTAGGGGGCCAAAACCGTGAGGAGACACAACAACCCAGGCCTTGCATGAGGACAAGAAGCGTGCGGATAGCAATTTGCATTTTGTCGCCATGCAGTCATAAATGTAATACAGATGAGAGGTTCAATAAACAGGGACCGGAAACGCTAACCCATCACAGATGTTCATTGTTCATGTTACTTGGTTGGGGTCCGGGAGTGTTGCGTAGTCGTTTCCAATCCAGGATTGATTCATTTTAATTTGAGTCAGACGGTCTGTATTTTCTGTGGAGAGGCGGATACGCCGCCGATCTGTGACGATTCCTCCGGCAGCACTGAAACAGCGTTCCGACATAACGCTGGCTGCCGGGCAAGCCAGCACCTCTATTGCGTACATTGCCAGTTTGTGCCAGGTGTCTAGCTTTGATACCCAATAGTTGAAGGGTGCAGATGGATTGTTCAACACAGCTACGCCATCTGACATGTAGTCCTTGACCATCTTCTCCAGGCGATCGGTGTTGGAGGTGGATCTGCACGCTTGCTGTTCTGTGTGCTGCTGCATGGGTGTCAGAAAATTTTCCCACTCCAAGGACACTGCCGATACCATTCCCTTTTGGGCACTAGCTGCGGCTTGTGTTGTTTGCTGCCCTCCTGGTCGTCCTGGGTTTGCGGAAGTCAGTCTGTCGGCGTACAACTGGCTAGAGGAGGGGGAGGATGTCAATCTCCTCTCTAAAGTCTCCACAAGGGCCTGCTGGTATTCTTCCATTTTGTCCTGTCTGGCTTTTTCTTCAAGCAGTTTTGGAACATTGCGTTTGTACCGTGGATCCAGAAGGGTATAAACCCAGTAATTGGTGTTGTCCAGAATGCGCACAATGCGTGGGTCGCGTTCAATGCAGTCCTAGGCCGAAGAGGTCATAGCCTAGGGTCACAAAAACCTGTTTATTTGGGCAATTTCAATGGTGGCGAGTCTGACGTACATAAATCGCAGCAATGGCCGTTAGCAACGTCTGAATCTCACGAAATGTCTCATGCAGGTAGAAGACATATTGTTAGACTTGGGCTCCAAAGATGGGTTCCCTACATCTCTGCAAACCAGAGTTACAGGGCTCCAAATTTGGTAAAATCCCCCATAGGCTTTCATTGGGCCTCCTATTTACAGTTCCAAAATCTCACATCTTTTCAAAGGGCAATTACTCAGCAGTGGCAAATTTTCTAGCATTGTAGGGACCCTTAGGGGGAACATGACTGGTGAGTTTCGGGCCCCTAGGCCAAAGAGGTCATAGCCTAGGGTCACAAAAACCTGTTTATTTGGGCTATTTCAATGGTAGTGATGGTGACGTACATAAATCGCAGCAATGGCCGTTAGCAAAGTCTGAATCTCACGAAATGTCTCATGCAGGTAGAAGACATATTGTTAGACTTGGATTCCAAAGATGGGGTCCCTACATCTCTGCAAACCAGAGTTACAGTCATCCAAAATTGGTAAAATCCCCCATAGGATTTCATTGCCTCCCTATTTCACTTTCCAAAATCTCACATCTTTTCAAAGGGCAATGGCTCAGCAGTACCAAATTTTCTAGCATTGTAGGGACCCTTAGGGGGAACATGACTGGTGAGTTTCAGGCCCCTAGGCCGAAGAGGTCATAGCCTAGGGTCACAAAAACCTGTTTATTTGGGCTATTTCAATGGTAGTGATGGTGGCGTACATAAATCTCAGCCATGGCCGTTAGCAACGTCTGAATCTCACGAAATGTCTCATGCAGGTAGAAGACATATTGTTAGACTTGGATTCCAAAGATGGGGTCCCTACATCTCTGCAAACCAGAGTTACAGGGGTCCAAAATTGGTAAAATCCCTCATAGGATTTCATTGCCTCCCTATTTCACTTTCCAAAATCTCACATCTTTTCAAAGGGCAATGGCTCAGCAGTACCAAATTTTCTAGCATTGTAGGGACCCTTAGGGGGAACATGACTGGTGAGTTTCGGGCCCCTAGGCCGAAGAGGTCATAGCCTAGGGTCACAAAAACCTGTTTATTTGGGCTATTTCAATGGTAGTGATGGTGGCGTACATAAATCTCAGCAGTGGCCGTTAGCAAAGTCTGAATCTCACGAAATGTCTCATGCAGGTAGAAGACATATTGTTAGACTTGGATTCCAAAGATGGGGTCCCTACATCTCTGCAAACCAGAGTTACAGGGGTCCAAAATTGGTAAAATCCCCCATAGGATTTCATTGCCTCCCTATTTCACTTTCCAAAATCTCACATCTTTTCAAAGGGCAATGGCTCAGCAGTACCAAATTTTCTAGCATTGTAGGGACCCTTAGGGGGAACATGACTGGTGAGTTTCGGGCCCCTAGGCCGAAGAGGTCATAGCCTAGGGTCACAAAAACCTGTTTATTTGGGCTATTTCAATGGTAGTGATGGTGGCGTACATAAATCTCAGCCATGGCCGTTAGCAACGTCTGAATCTCACGAAATGTCTCATGCAGGTAGAAGACATATTGTTAGACTTGGATTCCAAAGATGGGGTCCCTACATCTCTGCAAACCAGAGTTACAGGGGTCCAAAATTGGTAAAATCCCCCATAGGCTTTCATTGGGCCTCCTATTTACCGTTCCAAAATCTCACACCATTTCAAAGGGCAATGGCTCAGCAGTGGCAAAACTCACCAGTCATGATCCCCCTAAGGGTCCCTACAATGCTAGAAAATTTGGTACTGCTGAGCCATTGCCCTTTGAAAAGATGTGAGATTTTGGAAAGTGAAATAGGGAGGCAATGAAATCCTATGGGGGATTTTACCAATTTTGGACCCCTGTAACTCTGGTTTGCAGAGATGTAGGGACCCCATCTTTGGAATCCAAGTCTAACAATATGTCTTCTACCTGCATGAGACATTTCGTGAGATTCAGACGTTGCTAACGGCCATTGCTGCGATTTATGTACGTCACCATCACTACCATTGAAATAGCCCAAATAAACAGGTTTTTGTGACCCTAGGCTATGACCTCTTTGGCCTAGGGGCCCGAAACTCACCAGTCATGTTCCCCCTAAGGGTCCCTACAATGCTAGAAAATTTGGTACTGCTGAGCCATTGCCCTTTGAAAAGATGTGAGATTTTGGAAAGTGAAATAGGGAGGCAATGAAATCCTATGGGGGATTTTACCAATTTTGGACCCCTGTAACTCTGGTTTGCAGAGATGTAGGGACCCCGTCTTTGGAATCCAAGTCTAACAATATGTCTTCTACCTGCATGAGACATTTCGTGAGATTCAGACGTTGCTAACGGCCATTGCTGCGATTTATGTACGCCACCATCACTACCATTGAAATAGCCCAAATAAACAGGTTTTTGTGACCCTAGGCTATGACCTCTTCGGCCTAGGGGCCCGAAACTCACCAGTCATGTTCCCCCTAAGGGTCCCTACAATGCTAGAAAATTTGGTACTGCTGAGCCATTGCCCTTTGAAAAGATGTGAGATTTTGGAAAGTGAAATAGGGAGGCAATGAAATCCTATGGGGGATTTTACCAATTTTGGACCCCTGTAACTCTGGTTTGCAGAGATGTAGGGACCCCATCTTTGGAATCCAAGTCTAACAATATGTCTTCTACCTGCATGAGACATTTCGTGAGATTCAGACTTTGCTAACGGCCATTGCTGCGATTTATGTACATCACCATCACTACCATTGAAATAGCCCAAATAAACAGGTTTTTGTGACCCTAGGCTGTGACCTCTTCGGCCTAGGGGCCCGAAACTCACCAATCATGTTCCCCCTAAGGGTCCCTACAATGCTAGAAAATTTGGTACTGCTGAGCCATTGCCCTTTGAAAAGATGTGAGATTTGGAAAGTGAAATAGGGAGGCAATGAAATCCTATGGGGGATTTTACCAATTTTGGACCCCTGTAACTCTGGTTTGCAGAGATGTAGGGACCCCATCTTTGGAATCCAAGTCTAACAATATGTCTTCTACCTGCATGAGACATTTCGTGAGATTCAGACTTTGCTAACGGCCATTGCTGCGATTTATGTACGTCACCATCACTACCATTGAAATAGCCCAAATAAACAGGTTTTTGTGACCCTAGGCTATGACCTCTTTGGCCTAGGGGCCCGAAACTCACCAGTCATGTTCCCCCTAAGGGTCCCTACAATGCTAGAAAATTTGCCACTGCTGAGTAATTGCCCTTTGAAAAGATGTGAGATTTTGGAACTGTAAATAGGAGGCCCAATGAAAGCCTATGGGGGATTTTACCAAATTTGGAGCCCTGTAACTCTGGTTTGCAGAGATGTAGGGAACCCATCTTTGGAGCCCAAGTCTAACAATATGTCTTCTACCTGCATGAGACATTTCGTGAGATTCAGACGTTGCTAACGGCCATTGCTGCGATTTATGTACGTCAGACTCGTCACCATTGAAATTGCCCAAATAAACAGGTTTTGTGACCCTAGGCTATGACCTCTTCGGCCTAGGACTGCATTGAACGCGACCCACGCATTGTGCGCATTCTGGACAACACCAATTACTGGGTTTATACCCTTCTGGATCCACGGTACAAACACAATGTTCCAAAACTGCTTGAAGAAAGAGCCAGACAGGTCAAAATGGAAGAATACCAGCAGGCCCTTGTGGAGACTTTAGAGAGGAGATTGACATCCTCCCCCTCCTCTAGCCAGTTGTACGCCGACAGACTGACTTCCGCAAACCCAGGACGACCAGGAGGGCAGCAAACAACACAAGCCGCAGCTAGTGCCCAAAAGGGAATGGTATCGGCAGTGTCCTTGGAGTGGGAAAATTTTCTGACACCCATGCAGCAGCACACAGAACAGCAAGCGTGCAGATCCACCTCCAACACCGATCGCCTGGAGAAGATGGTCAAGGACTACATTTCAGATGGCGTAGCTGTGTTGAACAATCCATCTGCACCCTTCAACTATTGGGTATCGAAGCTAGACACCTGGCACAAACTGGCAATGTACGCAATAGAGGTGCTGGCTTGCCCGGCAGCCAGCGTTATGTCGGAACGCTGTTTCAGTGCTGCCGGAGGCATCGTCACAGATCGGCGGCGTATCCGCCTCTCCACAGAAAATGCAGACCGTCTGACTCAAATTAAAATGAATCAATCCTGGATTGGAAACGACTACGCAACACTCCCGGACCCCAACCAAGTAACATGAACAATGAACATCTGTGATGGGTTAGCGTTTCCGGTCCCTGTTTATTGAACCTCTCATCTGTATTACATTTATGACTGCATGGCGACAAAATGCAAATTGCTATCCGCACGCTTCTTGTCCTCATGCAAGGCCTGGGTTGTTGTGTCTCAAAGCGTGGCCTTCTCCTCCTGCGCCACCCTCCTCCTGTTCCATCACGTGTGCTGCTGCTGGGTTAGCGTTACCGGTCCCTTTTCCTGGAACCTCTTATATGTATTACATTTATGACTGCATGCCGACAAAAAGCATGTTACCTGTGCAAAGAAAACAGACATTTCCCGCATTTAAAAGACAGTTTTCCCTTTGAAACTTTAAAATCGATTTTCTCAAAAACTATAAGCTCTTTTTGCTAATTTTTTTTTCCTCTTGTACCCACTCCCAAGGTGCACATACCCTGTAAATTTGGGATATGTAGCATATAAGGAGGCTTTACAAAGCACGAAAGTTCGGGTCCCCATTGACTTCCATTATGTTCGGAGTTCGGCCATGTTCAGCCCGAACCCGAACATCTAGATGTTCGCCCAACACTACACGTGACCCGTTCGGCCAATCACAGCGCTAGCCGAACGTTCGGGTAACGTTCGGCCATGCGCTCTTAGTTCGGCCATATGGCCGAACAGTTTGGCCGAACACCATCAGGTGTTCGGCCGAACCCGAACATCACCCGAACAGGATGATGTTCTGCAGAACCCGAACAGTGGCGAACACTGTTCGCCCAACACTAGTCACTGCCACCCATCAATCAGCCCCTAACCTGCCCCTTGCAGGCAATCTGAACTCCCACCCACACCATCAGAATGCCCACAAACCCGCCGTCAGGTCACCTCCCAAGTGCATTGTTTACATCTGTTCTCTCCTCTAAACACCCATCAATCACCTATCAATCACCCCCTGTCACATCCTGACACTGCTACCCATCAGATCAGACCCCTATCTGCCCCTAGGGCACCCAATCACCCGCCCACACCCTCAGAACACCCTCAGACCCCAGCCCTGATCACCTTGCCAATGCATTGCTTGCATCTATCCCCCCTGATCACCTGTCAATCACCTATCAATCACCCGTCAATCACCCCCTGTCACTGCCACCCATCAATCAGCCCCTAACCTGCCCCTTGCGGGCAATCTGATCACCCACCCACACCATCAGATCGCCCGGAAATCCGCCGTCAGATCACCTCCCAAGTGCATTGTTTACATCTGTTCTCTCCTCTAAACACACACTAATTACCCTTCAATCACCCCCTATCACCACCTGTCACTGTTACCCATCAGATTAGACCCTAATCTGCCCCTTGCGGGCACCCAATCAACCGCCCACACGCTCAAATTGCCCTAAGACCCCCCTTATCAATTCGCTAGTGCATTATTTACATCTGTTCTTCCCTGTAATAACCCACTGATCACTTGTCAATCACCCATCAATCACCCCCTGTCACTGCCCCCATCAATCAGCCCCTAACCTGCCCCTTGCGGGCAATCTGATCACCCACCCACACCATCAGATCGCCCGCAAACCCACCGTCAGATCACCTCCCAAGTGCATTGTTTACATCTGTTCTCTCCTCTAAACACCCACTAATTACCTATCAATCACCCATCAATCACCCCCTATCACCACCTGTCACTGTTACCCATCAGATTAGACCCTAATCTGCCCCTTGTGGGCACCCAATGAACCGCCCACATGCTCAGATTGCCCTCAGACCCCCCCTTATCAATTTGCCAGTGCATTATTTACATCTGTTTTTCCCTGTAATAACCCACTGATCACCTGCCAATCACCCATCAATCACCCCCTGTCACTGCCACCCATCAATCAGCCCCTAACCTGCCCCTTGGGGCAATCTGATTACCCACCCACACCATCAGATCGCCGGCAAACCCGCCGTCAGATCACCTCCCAAGCGCATTGTTTACATCTGTTCTCTCCTCTAAACACCCACTAATTACCCATCAATCACCCCCTATCACCACCTGTCACTGTTACCCATCAGATTAGACCCTAATCTGCCCCTTGCGGGCACCCAATACACCGCCCACATGCTCAGATTGCCCTCAGACCCCCCCCTTATCAATTCGCCAGTGCATTATTTACATCTGTTCTTCCCTGTAATAACCCACTGATCACCTGTAAATCACCCCCTGTCACTGCCACCCATCAATCAGCCCCTAACCTGCCCCTTGCGGGCAATCTGAACACCCACACCATCAGAATGCCCACAAACCCGCCATCAGGTCACCTCTCAAGTGCATTGTTTACATCTGTTCTCTCCTCTAAACACCCATCAATCACCCATCAATCACCCCCTGTCACATCCTGGCACTGCTACCCATCAGATCAGACCCCTATCTGCCCCTAGGGCACCCAATCACCCGCCCACACCCTCAGAACACCCTCAGACCCCAGCCCTGATCACCTTGCAAATGCATTGCTTGCATCTATTCCCCCCTCTAATCACACCTTGAGACACCCATCAATCACCTCCTGTCACCACCTGTCACCCCCTGGCACACCTACTCATCAGATCAGGCCCTAATTTGCCCCGTGTGGGCTCATGATCACTCAGCCAAACCCTCAGATTCCCCTAAGACCCCCTTCCGATCACCTCCCCAGTGCATTGTTTGCATCTATTTTCCCCTCTAATCACCCCCTGAGACACCCATCAATCACCTCCTGTCACCCCCCTATCACTCCTATCCATCAGATCAGGCCCAATACAACCTGTCATCTAAGAGGCCACCCTGCTTATAACCGGTTCCACAAAATTTGCCCCCTCATAGACCACCTGTCATCAAAATTTGCAGATGCTTATACCCCTGAACAGTCATTTTGAGGCATTTGGTTTCCAGACTACTCCTCACGGTTTTGGCCCCCTAAAATGCCAGGGCAGTATAGGAACCCCACAAGTGACCCCATTTTAGAAAAAAAAGACACCCCAAGGTATTTCCCGTTAGGTGTATGACGAGTTCATAGAAGATTTTATTTTTTGTCAAAAGTTAGCGGAAATTAATTTTTATTGTTTTTTTCACAAAGTGTCATTTTCCACTAACTTGTGACAAAAAATAAAATCTTTTATGAACTCACCATACACCTAACGGAATACCTTGGGGTGTCTTCTTTCTAAAATGGGGTCACTTGTGGGGTTCCTATACTGCCCTGGCATTTTAGGGGGCCAAAACCGTGAGGAGACACAACAACCCAGGCCTTGCATGAGGACAAGAAGCGTGCGGATAGCAATTTGCATTTTGTCGCCATGCAGTCATAAATGTAATACAGATGAGAGGTTCAATAAACAGGGACCGGAAACGCGAACCCATCACAGATGTTCATTGTTCATGTTACTTGGTTGGGGTCCGGGAGTGTTGCGTAGTCGTTTCCAATCCAGGATTGATTCATTTTAATTTGAGTCAGACGGTCTGTATTTTCTGTGGAGAGGCGGATACGCCGCCGATCTGTGACGATTCCTCCGGCAGCACTGAAACAGCGTTCCGACATAACGCTGGCTGCCGGGCAAGCCAGCACCTCTATTGCGTACATTGCCAGTTTGTGCCAGGTGTCTAGCTTTGATACCCAATAGTTGAAGGGTGCAGATGGATTGTTCAACACAGCTACGCCATCTGACATGTAGTCCTTGACCATCTTCTCCAGGCGATCGGTGTTGGAGGTGGATCTGCACGCTTGCTGTTCTGTGTGCTGCTGCATGGGTGTCAGAAAATTTTCCCACTCCAAGGACACTGCCGATACCATTCCCTTTTGGGCACTAGCTGCGGCTTGTGTTGTTTGCTGCCCTCCTGGTCGTCCTGGGTTTGCGGAAGTCAGTCTGTCGGCGTACAACTGGCTAGAGGAGGGGGAGGATGTCAATCTCCTCTCTAAAGTCTCCACAAGGGCCTGCTGGTATTCTTCCATTTTGTCCTGTCTGGCTTTTTCTTCAAGCAGTTTTGGAACATTGCGTTTGTACCGTGGATCCAGAAGGGTATAAACCCAGTAATTGGTGTTGTCCAGAATGCGCACAATGCGTGGGTCGCGTTCAATGCAGTCCTAGGCCGAAGAGGTCATAGCCTAGGGTCACAAAAACCTGTTTATTTGGGCAATTTCAATGGTGGCGAGTCTGACGTACATAAATCGCAGCAATGGCCGTTAGCAACGTCTGAATCTCACGAAATGTCTCATGCAGGTAGAAGACATATTGTTAGACTTGGGCTCCAAAGATGGGTTCCCTACATCTCTGCAAACCAGAGTTACAGGGCTCCAAATTTGGTAAAATCCCCCATAGGCTTTCATTGGGCCTCCTATTTACAGTTCCAAAATCTCACATCTTTTCAAAGGGCAATTACTCAGCAGTGGCAAATTTTCTAGCATTGTAGGGACCCTTAGGGGGAACATGACTGGTGAGTTTCGGGCCCCTAGGCCAAAGAGGTCATAGCCTAGGGTCACAAAAACCTGTTTATTTGGGCTATTTCAATGGTAGTGATGGTGACGTACATAAATCGCAGCAATGGCCGTTAGCAAAGTCTGAATCTCACGAAATGTCTCATGCAGGTAGAAGACATATTGTTAGACTTGGATTCCAAAGATGGGGTCCCTACATCTCTGCAAACCAGAGTTACAGTCGTCCAAAATTGGTAAAATCCCCCATAGGATTTCATTGCCTCCCTATTTCACTTTCCAAAATCTCACATCTTTTCAAAGGGCAATGGCTCAGCAGTACCAAATTTTCTAGCATTGTAGGGACCCTTAGGGGGAACATGACTGGTGAGTTTCAGGCCCCTAGGCCGAAGAGGTCATAGCCTAGGGTCACAAAAACCTGTTTATTTGGGCTATTTCAATGGTAGTGATGGTGGCGTACATAAATCTCAGCCATGGCCGTTAGCAACGTCTGAATCTCACGAAATGTCTCATGCAGGTAGAAGACATATTGTTAGACTTGGATTCCAAAGATGGGGTCCCTACATCTCTGCAAACCAGAGTTACAGGGGTCCAAAATTGGTAAAATCCCTCATAGGATTTCATTGCCTCCCTATTTCACTTTCCAAAATCTCACATCTTTTCAAAGGGCAATGGCTCAGCAGTACCAAATTTTCTAGCATTGTAGGGACCCTTAGGGGGAACATGACTGGTGAGTTTCGGGCCCCTAGGCCGAAGAGGTCATAGCCTAGGGTCACAAAAACCTGTTTATTTGGGCTATTTCAATGGTAGTGATGGTGGCGTACATAAATCTCAGCCATGGCCGTTAGCAACGTCTGAATCTCACGAAATGTCTCATGCAGGTAGAAGACATATTGTTAGACTTGGATTCCAAAGATGGGGTCCCTACATCTCTGCAAACCAGAGTTACAGGGGTCCAAAATTGGTAAAATCCCCCATAGGCTTTCATTGGGCCTCCTATTTACCGTTCCAAAATCTCACACCATTTCAAAGGGCAATGGCTCAGCAGTGGCAAAACTCACCAGTCATGATCCCCCTAAGGGTCCCTACAATGCTAGAAAATTTGGTACTGCTGAGCCATTGCCCTTTGAAAAGATGTGAGATTTTGGAAAGTGAAATAGGGAGGCAATGAAATCCTATGGGGGATTTTACCAATTTTGGACCCCTGTAACTCTGGTTTGCAGAGATGTAGGGACCCCATCTTTGGAATCCAAGTCTAACAATATGTCTTCTACCTGCATGAGACATTTCGTGAGATTCAGACGTTGCTAACGGCCATTGCTGCGATTTATGTACGTCACCATCACTACCATTGAAATAGCCCAAATAAACAGGTTTTTGTGACCCTAGGCTATGACCTCTTTGGCCTAGGGGCCCGAAACTCACCAGTCATGTTCCCCCTAAGGGTCCCTACAATGCTAGAAAATTTGGTACTGCTGAGCCATTGCCCTTTGAAAAGATGTGAGATTTTGGAAAGTGAAATAGGGAGGCAATGAAATCCTATGGGGGATTTTACCAATTTTGGACCCCTGTAACTCTGGTTTGCAGAGATGTAGGGACCCCGTCTTTGGAATCCAAGTCTAACAATATGTCTTCTACCTGCATGAGACATTTCGTGAGATTCAGACGTTGCTAACGGCCATTGCTGCGATTTATGTACGCCACCATCACTACCATTGAAATAGCCCAAATAAACAGGTTTTTGTGACCCTAGGCTATGACCTCTTCGGCCTAGGGGCCCGAAACTCACCAGTCATGTTCCCCCTAAGGGTCCCTACAATGCTAGAAAATTTGGTACTGCTGAGCCATTGCCCTTTGAAAAGATGTGAGATTTTGGAAAGTGAAATAGGGAGGCAATGAAATCCTATGGGGGATTTTACCAATTTTGGACCCCTGTAACTCTGGTTTGCAGAGATGTAGGGACCCCATCTTTGGAATCCAAGTCTAACAATATGTCTTCTACCTGCATGAGACATTTCGTGAGATTCAGACTTTGCTAACGGCCATTGCTGCGATTTATGTACATCACCATCACTACCATTGAAATAGCCCAAATAAACAGGTTTTTGTGACCCTAGGCTGTGACCTCTTCGGCCTAGGGGCCCGAAACTCACCAATCATGTTCCCCCTAAGGGTCCCTACAATGCTAGAAAATTTGGTACTGCTGAGCCATTGCCCTTTGAAAAGATGTGAGATTTTGGAAAGTGAAATAGGGAGGCAATGAAATCCTATGGGGGATTTTACCAATTTTGGACCCCTGTAACTCTGGTTTGCAGAGATGTAGGGACCCCATCTTTGGAATCCAAGTCTAACAATATGTCTTCTACCTGCATGAGACATTTCGTGAGATTCAGACTTTGCTAACGGCCATTGCTGCGATTTATGTACGTCACCATCACTACCATTGAAATAGCCCAAATAAACAGGTTTTTGTGACCCTAGGCTATGACCTCTTTGGCCTAGGGGCCCGAAACTCACCAGTCATGTTCCCCCTAAGGGTCCCTACAATGCTAGAAAATTTGCCACTGCTGAGTAATTGCCCTTTGAAAAGATGTGAGATTTTGGAACTGTAAATAGGAGGCCCAATGAAAGCCTATGGGGGATTTTACCAAATTTGGAGCCCTGTAACTCTGGTTTGCAGAGATGTAGGGAACCCATCTTTGGAGCCCAAGTCTAACAATATGTCTTCTACCTGCATGAGACATTTCGTGAGATTCAGACGTTGCTAACGGCCATTGCTGCGATTTATGTACGTCAGACTCGTCACCATTGAAATTGCCCAAATAAACAGGTTTTGTGACCCTAGGCTATGACCTCTTCGGCCTAGGACTGCATTGAACGCGACCCACGCATTGTGCGCATTCTGGACAACACCAATTACTGGGTTTATACCCTTCTGGATCCACGGTACAAACACAATGTTCCAAAACTGCTTGAAGAAAGAGCCAGACAGGTCAAAATGGAAGAATACCAGCAGGCCCTTGTGGAGACTTTAGAGAGGAGATTGACATCCTCCCCCTCCTCTAGCCAGTTGTACGCCGACAGACTGACTTCCGCAAACCCAGGACGACCAGGAGGGCAGCAAACAACACAAGCCGCAGCTAGTGCCCAAAAGGGAATGGTATCGGCAGTGTCCTTGGAGTGGGAAAATTTTCTGACACCCATGCAGCAGCACACAGAACAGCAAGCGTGCAGATCCACCTCCAACACCGATCGCCTGGAGAAGATGGTCAAGGACTACATTTCAGATGGCGTAGCTGTGTTGAACAATCCATCTGCACCCTTCAACTATTGGGTATCGAAGCTAGACACCTGGCACAAACTGGCAATGTACGCAATAGAGGTGCTGGCTTGCCCGGCAGCCAGCGTTATGTCGGAACGCTGTTTCAGTGCTGCCGGAGGCATCGTCACAGATCGGCGGCGTATCCGCCTCTCCACAGAAAATGCAGACCGTCTGACTCAAATTAAAATGAATCAATCCTGGATTGGAAACGACTACGCAACACTCCCGGACCCCAACCAAGTAACATGAACAATGAACATCTGTGATGGGTTAGCGTTTCCGGTCCCTGTTTATTGAACCTCTCATCTGTATTACATTTATGACTGCATGGCGACAAAATGCAAATTGCTATCCGCACGCTTCTTGTCCTCATGCAAGGCCTGGGTTGTTGTGTCTCAAAGTGTGGCCTTCTCCTCCTGCGCCACCCTCCTCCTGTTCCATCACGTGTGCTGCTGCTGGGTTAGCGTTACCGGTCCCTTTTCCTGGAACCTCTTATATGTATTACATTTATGACTGCATGCCGACAAAAAGCATGTTACCTGTGCAAAGAAAACAGACATTTCCCGCATTTAAAAGACAGTTTTCCCTTTGAAACTTTAAAATCGATTTTCTCAAAAACTATAAGCTCTTTTTGCTAATTTTTTTTTCCTCTTGTACCCACTCCCAAGGTGCACATACCCTGTAAATTTGGGGTATGTAGCATATAAGGAGGCTTTACAAAGCACGAAAGTTCGGGTCCCCATTGACTTCCATTATGTTCGGAGTTCGGCCATGTTCAGCCCGAACCCGAACATCTAGATGTTCGCCCAACACTACACGTGACCCGTTCGGCCAATCACAGCGCTAGCCGAACGTTCGGGTAACGTTCGGCCATGCGCTCTTAGTTCGGCCATATGGCCGAACAGTTTGGCCGAACACCATCAGGTGTTCGGCCGAACCCGAACATCACCCGAACAGGGTGATGTTCTGCAGAACCCGAACAGTGGCGAACACTGTTCGCCCAACACTAGTCACTGCCACCCATCAATCAGCCCCTAACCTGCCCCTTGCAGGCAATCTGAACTCCCACCCACACCATCAGAATGCCCACAAACCCGCCGTCAGGTCACCTCCCAAGTGCATTGTTTACATCTGTTCTCTCCTCTAAACACCCATCAATCACCTATCAATCACCCCCTGTCACATCCTGACACTGCTACCCATCAGATCAGACCCCTATCTGCCCCTAGGGCACCCAATCACCCGCCCACACCCTCAGAACACCCTCAGACCCCAGCCCTGATCACCTTGCCAATGCATTGCTTGCATCTATCCCCCCTGATCACCTGTCAATCACCTATCAATCACCCCCTGTCACTGCCACCCATCAATCAGCCCCTAACCTGCCCCTTGCGGGCAATCTGATCACCCACCCACACCATCAGATCGCCCGCAAATCCGCCGTCAGATCACCTCCCAAGTGCATTGTTTACATCTGTTCTCTCCTCTAAACACACACTAATTACCCTTCAATCACCCCCTATCACCACCTGTCACTGTTACCCATCAGATTAGACCCTAATCTGCCCCTTGCGGGCACCCAATCAACCGCCCACACGCTCAAATTGCCCTAAGACCCCCCTTATCAATTCGCTAGTGCATTATTTACATCTGTTCTTCCCTGTAATAACCCACTGATCACTTGTCAATCACCCATCAATCACCCCCTGTCACTGCCCCCATCAATCAGCCCCTAACCTGCCCCTTGCGGGCAATCTGATCACCCACCCACACCATCAGATCGCCCGCAAACCCACCGTCAGATCACCTCCCAAGTGCATTGTTTACATCTGTTCTCTCCTCTAAACACCCACTAATTACCTATCAATCACCCATCAATCACCCCCTATCACCACCTGTCACTGTTACCCATCAGATTAGACCCTAATCTGCCCCTTGTGGGCACCCAATCAACCGCCCACATGCTCAGATTGCCCTCAGACCCCCCCTTATCAATTTGCCAGTGCATTATTTACATCTGTTTTTCCCTGTAATAACCCACTGATCACCTGCCAATCACCCATCAATCACCCCCTGTCACTGCCACCCATCAATCAGCCCCTAACCTGCCCCTTGGGGCAATCTGATTACCCACCCACACCATCAGATCGCCGGCAAACCCGCCGTCAGATCACCTCCCAAGCGCATTGTTTACATCTGTTCTCTCCTCTAAACACCCACTAATTACCCATCAATCACCCCCTATCACCACCTGTCACTGTTACCCATCAGATTAGACCCTAATCTGCCCCTTGCGGGCACCCAATACACCGCCCACATGCTCAGATTGCCCTCAGACCCCCCCCTTATCAATTCGCCAGTGCATTATTTACATCTGTTCTTCCCTGTAATAACCCACTGATCACCTGTAAATCACCCCCTGTCACTGCCACCCATCAATCAGCCCCTAACCTGCCCCTTGCGGGCAATCTGAACACCCACACCATCAGAATGCCCACAAACCCGCCATCAGGTCACCTCTCAAGTGCATTGTTTACATCTGTTCTCTCCTCTAAACACCCATCAATCACCCATCAATCACCCCCTGTCACATCCTGGCACTGCTACCCATCAGATCAGACCCCTATCTGCCCCTAGGGCACCCAATCACCCGCCCACACCCTCAGAACACCCTCAGACCCCAGCCCTGATCACCTTGCAAATGCATTGCTTGCATCTATTCCCCCCTCTAATCACACCTTGAGACACCCATCAATCACCTCCTGTCACCACCTGTCACCCCCTGGCACACCTACTCATCAGATCAGGCCCTAATTTGCCCCGTGTGGGCTCATGATCACTCAGCCAAACCCTCAGATTCCCCTCAGACCCCCTTCCGATCACCTCCCCAGTGCATTGTTTGCATCTATTTTCCCCTCTAATCACCCCCTGAGACACCCATCAATCACCTCCTGTCACCCCCCTATCACTCCTATCCATCAGATCAGGCCCAATACAACCTGTCATCTAAGAGGCCACCCTGCTTATAACCGGTTCCACAAAATTTGCCCCCTCATAGACCACCTGTCATCAAAATTTGCAGATGCTTATACCCCTGAACAGTCATTTTGAGGCATTTGGTTTCCAGACTACTCCTCACGGTTTTGGCCCCCTAAAATGCCAGGGCAGTATAGGAACCCCACAAGTGACCCCATTTTAGAAAAAAAAGACACCCCAAGGTATTTCCCGTTAGGTGTATGACGAGTTCATAGAAGATTTTATTTTTTGTCAAAAGTTAGCGGAAATTAATTTTTATTGTTTTTTTCACAAAGTGTCATTTTCCACTAACTTGTGACAAAAAATAAAATCTTTTATGAACTCACCATACACCTAACGGAATACCTTGGGGTGTCTTCTTTCTAAAATGGGGTCACTTGTGGGGTTCCTATACTGCCCTGGCATTTTAGGGGCCAAAACCGTGAGTAGTCTAGAAACCAAATGCTTCAAAATGACCCGTGAATAGGACGTTGGGCCCCTTAGCGCACCTAGGCTGCAAAAAAGTATCACCCATGTGGTATCGCCGTACTCAGGAGAAGTAGTATAATGTGTTTTGGGGCGTATTTTTACACATACCCGTGCTGGGTGGGAGAATTATCTCTGTAAATGACAATTTTTTGATTTTTTTTACACACAATTGTCCATTTACAGAGATATTTCTCCCACCTAGCATGGGTATGTGTAAAAATACACCTCAAAACACATTATACTACTTCTCCTGAGTATGGCGATACCACATGTGTGACACTTTTTTGCAGCCTAGGTGCGCTAAGGGGCCCAACGTCCTATTCACAGGTCATTTTGAGGCATTTGCTTTCCAGACTACTCCTCACGTTTAGGGCCCCTAAAATGCCAGGGCAGTGTAGGAACCCCACAAGTGACCCCATTTTAGAAAGAAGACACCCCAAGGTATTCCGTTAGTAGTATGGTGAGTTCATAGAAGTTTTTTTTTTTTTGTCACAAGTTAGTGGTAAATGACACTTTGTGAAAAAAAAATCAATTTCCGCTAACTTCTGACAAAAAATAAAATCTTCTATAAACTCACCATACTACTAATGGAATACTTTGGGGTGTCTTCTTTCTAAAATAGGGTCACTTGTGGGGTTCCTATACTGCCCTAGCATTTTAGGGGCCCTAAACCGTGAGGAGTAGTCTTGAAACCAAATGTCTCAAAATGATCTGTGAAATCCTAAAGGTACTCATAGGATGTTGGGCCCCTTAGCGCAGTTAGGGTGAAAAAAAGTACCATACTCAGGAGAAGTAGTATAATGTGTTTTGAGGTGTATTTTTACACATACCCATGCTGGGTGGGAGAAATATCTCTGTAAATTGACAATTGTGTGTAAAAAAATCAAAAAATTGTCATTTACAGAGATATTTCTCCCACCCAGCATGGGTATATGTAAAAATACACCACAAAACACATTATACTACTTCTCACTTTTTTGCACCCTAACTGCGCTAAGGGGCCCAAAGTCCAATTTTATTTTTACAAGTTAGCGGAAATTGATTTTTATTGTTTTTTTTTCACAAAGTGTCAATTTCCGCTAACTTGTGACAAAAAAAAAAAAATCTTCTATGAACTCACCATACTCCTAACAGAATACCTTGTGGTGTTGTCTTTCTAAAATGGGGTCACTTGTGGGGTTCCTAAACTGCCCTGGCATTTTAGGGGCCCTAAACCGTGAGGCGTAGTCTTGAAACCAAATGTCTCAAAACGACCTGTGAAATCCTAAAGGTACTCATTGGACTTTGGGCCCCTTAGCGCAGTTAGGGTGCAAAAAAGTGCCACACATGTGGTATCGCTGTCCTCAGGAGAAGTAGCATAATGTGTTTTGGGGTGTATTTTTACACATACCCATGCTGGATGGGAGAAATCTCTCTGTAAATGGACAATTGTGTGTAAAAAAAATCAAAAGATTGTCATTTACAGAGATAATTCTTGCACCCAGCATGGGTATGTGTAAAAATACACCCCAAAACACATTATACTACCTCTCCTGAGTACGGCAATACCACATGTGTGGCACTTTTTTGCAGCCTAACTGCGCTAAGGGGCCCAAAGTCCAATGAGCACCTTTAGGCTTTACAGGGGTACTTACAATTTAGCCTCCCCCAAAATACCAGGACAGAAAACACACCCCACAAATGATCCCATTTTGGAAAGTAGACACTTCAAGGTATTCAGAGAGGGGCATGGTGAGTCCGTGGCAGATTTCATTTTTTTTTGTCACAAGTTAGCAGAAATGGAAACTTTTTTTTTTTTTTTGTCTCAGTGTCATTTTCCGCTAACTTATGACAAAAAAATAAAGTCTTCTATGAACTCACCATGCCTCTCAGTTAATACTTTGGGATGTCTTCTTTCCAAAATGGGGTCATTTGGGGGGTATTTATACTATCCTGGAATTTTAGCACCTCATGAAACATGACAGGTGGTCAGAAAAGTCGGAGATGCTTAAAAATGGGAAAATCCACTTTTGGCACCATAGTTTGTAAACGCTATAACTTTTTCCCAAACCAATAAATATACACTGGTTATTTTTTTTTATCAAAGACATGTAGCACAGTAAATTTGGACAAAAATGTATACAGAAATTTTACTTTATTTGACAAATTTTATCACAAAGTTAAAAAAATCATTTTTTTGACAAAATTCATGTCTTTTTTGATGAATATAATAAAAAGTAAAACTCGCAGCAGCAATCAAATAGCACCAAAAGAAAGCTGTATTAGTGACAAGAAAAGGAGGGAAAATTCATTTAGATAGTAGGTTGTATAACCGAGCAATAAACCGTGAAAGCTGAAGTGGTCTGAATGGAAAAAAAGCCTCTGGTCCTTAAGGGGTAGAAAGACTGTGGTCCTCAAGTGGTTAATCAAACTAGTATTGCCTTTTTCACACATTTAACGAAAACAAAATTTTGTGTGTCACATTATTAGGGACTATAACCTCTAAAAACTGTACATAGTAGCTCCGAGTGATAGTTTAACCAGTTAAGGACTGCAGTCATAAAACCCCTTAAGGACCAGAGCCTTTTTTTCCATTCAGACCACTGCAGCTTTAACGGTTTATTGCTCGGTCATACAACCTACCACCTAAATGAATTTTACCTCCTTTTCTTGTCACTAATACAGCTTTCTTTTGGTGCTATTTGATTGCTGCTGCGAGTTTTACTATTTATTATATTCATCAAAAAAGACATGAATTTTGTCAAAAAAAAAGGACTTTTTTTTACTTTCTGTGCTGACATTTTTCAAATAAAGTAAAATTTCCTATACATTTGTGCACGAAAGTTATTCTGCTACATGTCTTTGATAAAAAAAAAAAAAGCCATTCAGTGTATATTTATTGGTTTGGGTAAAAGTTATAGCGTTTACAAACTATGGTGCAAAAAGTGAATTTTCCCCTTTTGAAGCATCTCCGACTTTTCTGACCACCTGTCATGTTTCTTTTTGTTATTAAAGAGCTTTATTTAACAGATTATCAAATACAGGAATGCTTGAAATAGCAAGACAAATAACATATCAGGTGCAGTTGACACCTGCGTACATAAAAGGTTAGTTTGCTAAAATAAATATGTTACTAACATATGCGAGAGATAGTCTGAGAGCATAGTCCAGAGGGCTGGACCATTCAACCTGGGAAATGGGGCACTGGGGTACCTCCGGCTGAGATCCCAGGGATCAGTCCATATCTTAAGTTTCTGTGGTGACATCATAGTGCTCTCTTTAATATACATAGAAACTAAGAGAGAAGTTTTAGAGGAAATAGGAAAAAGAAAAAAAAAGAATTTAAAGGAAAGAAACAACCAGATATAGGAAAATACAAGAGTCCTGAGTAACAAAATTCTGAGTGTTACCTAGTAAGCTATGCCTACTAATGTCCAGGGGAACCTAAAGTTGCCTGTATGCCTTCCATATATCCCAGATAAGGTCAAATCTCGGAATATTTTCAATACTGTAGTAATACACTCGGTCCATCAACATCATAAGATCCAGACGCTGTAAAACCAGTGCTAGTTCTAGGTCAGAGGATTTCCATTTGAAGGCAATTGGCCAGTGAGCGGCCAACAGCATATATCTATATAGAGGTCTGAGTCTGCCTGGAACATCGTCATTGGATATGTACAAGAGAGCTTGGGGAGCAGCCAGGGAAACCGGGAAGCCAAACACCTCCCGTATCAAAGTTTTCCATGAATCCCAAAAACGCTGTGCAATGGGGCATTCCCAAAAAACATGCAACAGTGTTCCTTCCATGTTGCAACCTCGAAAACAGGTCGAGGGAGCTGAAGGGTAGATTTTATGAATTTTAGTTGGGGTATAATACCACCAACACATGAGCTTGATTGCAGTATCTTTTACCATGTTTGATTTAACTACCCCAGAGACAGCGATCCAAACACCTGTCATGTTTCATGAGGTGCTAAAATTCCAGGATAGTATAAATACCCCCCAAATGACCCCATTTTGGAAAGAAGACATCCCAAAGTATTCACTGAGAGGCATGGTGAGTTCATAGAAGATTTTATTTTTTGTCACAAGTTAGCAGAAAATGACACTTTGTGACAAAAAAAAGGGAAAAAAAAGTTTCCATTTCCATTGCGACAAAAAAAAATGAAATCTGCCACGGACTCACTATGCTCCTCTCTGAATACCTTAAAGTGTCTACTTTCCAAAATGGGGTCATTTGTGGGGTGTGTTTACTGTCCTGGCATTTTGGGGGGTGCTAAATTGTAAGCACCCCTGTAAAGCCTAAAGGTGCTCATTGGACTTAGGGCCCCTTAGCGCAGTTAGGCTGCAAAAAAGTGCCACACATGTGGTATTGCCGTACTCAGGAGAAGTAGTATAATGTGTTTTGGGGTGGATTTTTACACATACCCATGCTGGGTGGGAGAAATATCTCTGTAAATGACAATATTTTGATTTTTTTTACACACAATTGTCCATTTACAGAGATATGTCTCCCACTCAGCATGGGTATGTGTAAAAATACACCCCAAAACACATTATACTACTTCTTCTGAATATGGCGATACCACATGTGTGGCACTTTTTTGCACCCTAACTGCGCTAAGGGGCCCAAAGTCCAATGAGTACCTTTAGGATTTCACAGGTCGTTTTGCGACATTTGGTTTCAAGACTACTCCTCATGGTTTAGGGCCCCTAAAATGCCAGGGCAGTATAGGAACTCCACAAATGACCCCATTTTAGAAAGAAGACACCCCAAGGTATTCCGTTAGGAGTATGGTGAGTTCATAGAAGATCTTATGTCTTGTCACAAGTTAGTGAAAAATGAAACTTTGTGAAAAAACAATAAAAATCAATTTTCGCTAACTTTTGACAAAAAATAAATACTTCTATGAACGCTTCATACACCTAACAGAATACCTTGGGGTGTCTTTTTTCTAAAAAGGGGTCACTTGTGGAGTTCCTATACTGCCCTGGCATTTTACGGGCCCAAAACCGTGAGTAGTCTGGAAACCAAATGTCTCAAAATGACTGTTCAGGGGTATAAGCATCTGCAAATTTTGATGGCAGGTGGTCTATGAGGGGGCGAATTTTGTGGAACCGGTCATAAGCCGGGTGGCCTCTTACATGACAGGTTGTATTGGGCCTGATCTGATGGATAGGAGTGATAGGGGGGTGACAGGAGGTGATTGATGGGTGTCTCAGGGGGTGGTTAGAGGGGAAAATAGATGCAATCAATGCACTGGGGAGGTGATCGGAAGGGGGTCTGAGGGGGATCTGAGGGTTTGGCCGAGTGATCAGGAGCCCACACGGGGCAAATTAGGGCCTGATTTGATGGGTAGGTGTGTTAGGGGGTGACAGGTGGTGACAGGAGGTGATTGATGGGTGTCTCAAGGTGTGATTAGTGGGGGGAATAGATGCAAGCAATGCACTGGCGAGGTGATCAGGGCTGGGGTCTGAGGGCGTTCTGAGGGTGTGGGCGGGTGATTGGGTGCCCTAGGAGCAGATAGGGGTCTAATCTGATGGGTAGCAGTGACAGGGGCTGATTGATGGGTGATCAGTGGGTGATTAGATGGCAGAACAGATGTAAACAATGCACTTTGGAGGTGATCTGAGGGTAGGTCTGGGGCAATCTGATGGTGTGGGTGGGTGATCAGATTGCCCGCAAGGGGCAGGTTAGGGGCTGATTGATGGGTGGCAGTGACAGGGGGTGATTGATGGGTGGCAGTGACAGGGGGTGATTGATGGGTGATTGATAGGTGATTGACAGGTGATTGACAGGTGATCAGTGGGTTATTACAGGGAAGAACAGATGTAAATATTGCACTGGCGAATTGATAAGGGGGGGTCTGAGGGCAATCTGAGCTCGTGGGGCGGGTGATTGGGTGCCCGCAAGGGGCAGATTAGGGTCTATTCTGATGGGTAACAGTGACAGGTGGTGATAGGGGGTGATTGATGGGTAATTAGTGGGTGTTTACAGGAGAGAACAGATGTAAACACTGCACTTGGGAGGTGATCTGATGTCAGAACTGCGGGCGATCTATTGGTTTGGGTGGGTGATCAGATTGCCCGCAAGGGGCAGGTTAGGGGCTGATTGGTGGGTGGCAGTGACAGGGGGTGATTGATGGGTGATTGATAGGTGATTGACAGGTGATTGACAGGTGATTGACAGGTGATCAGTGGGTTATTACAGGGAAAAACAGATGTAAATAATGCACTGGCGAATTGATAAGGGGGGTCTGAGGGCAATCTGAGTGTGTGGGCGGGTGATTGGGTGCCCGCAAGGGGCATATAGGGGTCTAATCTGATGGGTAGCAGTGACAGGGGGTGATTGATGGGTAATTAGTGGGTGTTTAGGGTAGAGAAAAGATGTAAACACTGCACTTGGGAGGTGATCTGATGTCGGATCTGCGGGCGATCTATTGGTGTGGGAGGGTGATCAGATTGCCCGCAAGGGGCAGGTTAGGGGCTGATTGATGGGTGGCAGTGACAGGGGGTGATTGATGGGTGATTGACGGGTGATTGACAGATGATCAGGGGGGATAGATGCATACAGTACACAGGGGGGGGGGGGTCTGGGGAGAATCTGAGGGGTGGGGGGTGATCAGGAGTACCCAGGGGGCAGTTTAGGGACTAAAAAAAAATAGCGTTGACAGATAGTGACAGGGAGTGATTGATGGGTGATTAGGGGGGTGATTGTGTGCAAACAGTGGTATGGGGGGTGGGCAGGGGGGGTCTGAGGGGTGCTGTGGGCGATCAGGGGGCAGGGGGGGGCAGATCAGTGTGTTTGGGTGCAGACTAGGGTGGCTGCAGCCTTCCCTGGTGGTCCCTCGGACACTGGGACCACCAGGGCAGGAGGCAGCCTGTATAATACACTTTGTAAACATTACAAAGCGTATTATACGATTCCTATCCGGCAATCGTCGGGTTAACAACCCGCCGGCGCTTCAGATTGGCCGGCGGGTTGATGTCGCGGGTGGGCAGAGCCTATTGCCGGCGGATGCACGCACATCCCAGCACACGATCCCCGGCAAAACAGTGCCCCAGGACCTGACGCCATTCTGCGTTACGTGGTCCTGGGGCTGCCACTTTGCCGCCGCCAATATGAAGTAGGCGGTCGGCAAGTGGTTAAGTTGATTGCATTAAAATCTATGGGCCTGATTCACAAAGCGGTGCAAACTTTTTCGCGGACTTTTGCGCGCAATTTGCCGCGATTCGCGTGATCGCGGACTTTCGCGCGCGCAATTTGCGGCAAATTGTGCGCGCAAAAGTCCGCGAACATGCGAATCGCGGCAAATTGCGCGCGCAAAAGTCCGCGAAAAAGTTTGCACCGCTTTGTGAATCAGGCCCTATGTGTTTAGCCAGCATAAGGACATGATCACTTCAGATGTCCTTTAAGAGGAACCATACTGAAAATAATGTAATAAATAAAATTTCTTATTTTTTTACAATACTACTTTCCAGAATGCTTTGGGAGGAGAATTTCACATAGTTTAACAGCATAGGCTTTGACATCACTGGAAGGGCAGGGCAACAAACATTAACTATCCTGGTTTCAGTATCAGAAACACTTCCTATATCTGTTATGAACACTGTTGCACCCTGCTTCACCTGCTGGTGTTATTACAAGTCACCAGCAGGTGGCTTTGCTATCTTTAGTCTGTTGCTGGTTTACTTCCCTATACTCTGCTCTGTACTAGTTTATCCTGATCTTCCCGTGTATGACCTTGGCTTACTTCCTGACATTGCTCCTGTTACCTGATTCTGTCTGCTCTGTACTCGTTTATCCTGATCTGCTCGTGTATGACCTTGGCTTGCTTCCTGACATTGCTCCTGTTAACCAATCCTGTACCACGATTATATGAGTATTGTGACATTGTATATTTTGCATGTAGTTGGCTATTCTATGACCTGTTTGCTGTGTGTTTGCGGGAGAGATTACTGTTTGTTTTCACTTATATGTATATAGCACAACTCATTAAAAGCACATTTCACTACATATTGGTGTCCAGACTTTTGTATATGGTGCTAAATGTGATCACCAGATACCTTGTCTGTGGGAGCCATAACAATATATATATATATATATATATATATATATATATATATATATATATTGCTGTATATTGATACAGCAATATGTAGATATAGGAAGTGTTTCTGATGCTGACACCAGGATAATTACTGTAAGGCTTCTTGCACACCAAGACGTTGTGTTAGGTGCCACGTTAAGGTCGCATAACGTGCACCTAACACAACGTATGGTGCTGCAAAAGCCGACGGTAGAGTGAGCCGCGTTCGGCGGCTCGATTCCTATAATGTCTCCCAGAGTGGCGCTGATTGGCCAGCGGGACCACGTGATGCGGAGCGAGACACTCCGCATCACGTGGTCCCGCCGGCCAATCAGCTGCCGCCAGTGCAGTGAATATTAAGTAGCCATGTGCGCGGCTACTGTAGCTGGCTCTCCCCGCCTCCTCTCCGCCCCCCACTGCGCATGTGCAAACAGTCTAACGCGGCTATAGCCGCTCCAACGCCGTAGCATGCTGCACTTTGCACCGAACGTGCAGCATTACATGTAACGCAACGTGGGCTGTGTGAACAGCCCACTTGTGTTACATTGCTGTGCGTTGGGGGAGCGTTACAGGCGCACTAACGTGCGCCTGTAACGTCTTGGTGTGTAAGCAGCCTAAAAGTGGAATAATTTACTGTATTCTACTACATGCTACTATGTTGCCTTTTTAAGTGGCATATGCATAGAAACAGCCCTGCAGATTTAACAGTAGTTTTTAGATAAAGAGAATCTGCATGGGCACAATAAAATGGCCCCACAAGATACAATAAAATTATCCAATTTTACGGCAATTTGATAAAAAAGATTTTATTTCCTGAAAAATTTAAAGCTTTTTTTTTTAAATTTGAGCAAGAAATCCAATCAGATCCGATGATCCGATCGGAATTAAAGGTGGCCACACACCATACATTTTTGAAAATATCTTTTTAATTCAAGAATTGCAATCAGTTTTTCTGACTGACTGTAACATTTCAAAAATCTGACCAATGTACCACACACCTATGTTCAATTTTTCTCCAATTATGAAAGAAATAATTGAAAACTTGTAATTGACAATAAACTTGTAATTGACAATCTGCAGTGCATCATTTAATTTTCATAAAAATTGATCAGAAAAATGCAACACTCCCGACCTTCTTTTATCGAATAAAAACTGGAAAATCGATCAGATTTCTCAAACAAGTAAAAAAAAAAAAAAAGCTTTCGGTTTTTCAGGACAACTGATCGTTTTTATCTAATTGCCCTAAAATTGAATCATTTTATTGTATGGTGTGTGGCCACCTTAAGAGTAATAAATGAAAAAAGCATTATACACAACTACCGTATTAAAGAGAGTCTGAAGCGAGAATAGATCTCGCTTCAGACCTCATATATAGCAGGGGCACGTGTGCCCCTGCTAAAACGCCGCTATCCCGCGGCTTAACGGGGGTCCCTGTCCCCCCAAATCCCCTTCGTAATGCGGGGGAGTGCTTCTGCATTGGGGCAGGGCTAACCGCCGCAGCCCTGCCCCACGCGCGTCTGTCAGCGCGTATCTCCGCAGTCTTCCTTCACTGTGAGGGGCGGGGGAGAGGCGGCGATGCGCGTCTGATAGACGCGACTGGAGGCAGGGCTGCGGCCGTTAGCCCTTGCCTCCAGGAAGCAAAGTCCACGACCAACTTTGTGACCAACTTTTGCGGGGGGTGGGCTGGGGGTGAAGGGACCCCCGTTTAGCCGCGGGATGGCGGCGTTTTAGCAGGGGCACACGTGCCCCTGCTATATATGAGAGCTGAAGCGAGATTTAGTCTCGCTTCAGTGTCTCTTTAAGTCGGCCCTTGAATGCAATCAGCAAACATGGCTCTACCATTTGCTGGGTTAGAAACTGACATTACACAATTATTGCTATTTTCAGGTTACTTACCCTCCACTAATCAACATCACTTTAATGGTGCCCGAGCCATCACTAGTTGGAGTAGCAAAACACTGCTCAATACGAAGAACAAAGGCAGGATCAGGAAACTGGGTGTTCATCCCAAAATAGAGGGATGAACCTATCGCCAGGTCTTCTTGCTGTGAAGTCTGCAGCGGTGAGGTGTATGATGGGTTGGTATAAGCCGCAAGTGTTGTGGAAGCCTCACCTCCAGTGTTTCCAGAATTCAGATCCTGTGTGCTGTGTTGAGAAGAGATAGAGCTTAATTATCTTGGTTTTGGTTACAAGAATAGCAATACATAAAGCTGGATGTACAGTAGAGAGGTTCAGAACTAAGATTTAGATGAGATGTTCTGACTTCACTGACTGTATGCTGGCTCCAGGTGTACAACACAGGCTACACTTATGCAAAAGTTTAGTACATCAGCCAGGCAATCAGCATCTTTTAAAAATAAACAAAAAATAGCACCCCCCATATTCTCATTTCATGTTTCTGTTATATGTATGTGTATGTGTATGTAATTTGTAGGTAATTCCTAAAATATAAACATCAGCATGTGCTAATGTTAAAATAGTAAAGTGCAAGCAAGAAAATACTCAGAATATTTTCGGCAATACATTTTCACCTACTTTTTGGTACTTTTTCAATTGCAAAGTGCAAAGTTATTGTAAACAGAAAACTTAGGAGAAATAGTAAATTCAATTAGGGCCCAAGTGTACAAACCTAGAGTTGTTCATTAGTATATATTTTGTCTTACTATGTATGTGACAGAAAAAAAACATAACATAACTGCCATGGAGAAATGCAAAAAAATCTCTTCTGATGAACTCTGTAATTGTCATTACAATTCTTTTTTTTTTTTTAAACAGGATGGTTTTGTTGTAACATAAAAGTAAACTACTCTGACATTTTCTGCTAAGCGCTATTTCATTGACAAGGTTGTGTGTCGGATGCATAAAGTAATAATTAAGGAGGTCCACTTACGTCGCAACTGGATGAAACACAGTGTACAGAGATGTCACCATAGTAACATTGTATGCACAAGAGAACTGAATGCTCAGATTCCCTGCGGTAACAAGTCCATTGTCACTGTTTCCAGCAATGTTAATTGCATTTGTAAATGACACAAAAGTTTCATTTTTCTGCATATGACAGAAAAAAAAAATTATACAGTATACACAAAATAGTTCTTACATCAGTGTACATTTAAGAATTAAAGAAAGCAGAAAATTAAAATAAAAATTTGAAAAGTTACCCGTAGTAACACATGAGAATTCTTTATTTTTTATTTTTGCATAATAAGAATCAAAAAACCTGATTGGTGCCTAAGTGCCTAAACCGAATGCCCAGCCTAATGTCTAACCCTAAACCTCACCTCTAAGTACATCAAACGAATCCCCCAGCTTAATGCCTAACCCTAAACCTCACCTATTAGTGCCTAAACCAGACCTCGTAATCCCGCCACCCAAATGAGCACTAGTTGTAGCCAATCGTCAGTTATCAGCTACACTCATTAATTCCTTCCACCCGATTCCTAGTGTCCAATTAACGATAATTAAGACAGGCATCTATTAGACGCTTGCTGATCCCTGCTCCTAACTGACTTGATCCTGCCTTGTATTCCTGAATTCCTGATACTAGTCACTGATTAGGCACATTAAGGTTTTGTTTTCTTAATATTCTCACATACCGTCATTATGTTTCCACAGGCACCTATAGTGCTGTTCACGACCAGTGAGTATACACGCTGCCCCTGTAAGATGCTCACTACAGCTCCTGTACAGTTGCTCTGCAGCAATGTGGAAGCAGAAGGCTTGTAGTGCAGATACTCCAGCAAATTCTTCCCAACGGAAATTGTCATATTTGAACCATTACACGTCAAAATGGAGGTCACGTTGTACACATCTGTCAAAAAGAAAAATGTCAGAAAACTGGAACTATTTATTACCATAAATACATACAAAGTGCTTGCTAATTGCTTGAATTCTCTACTCTTTATAAATTATTTTGAGTCATGTGTCACAGGGTTGTCACACACAAGGGCTAGCAGGCATTTTTAGGTTGTGTTAGTAACTGAGTACAACCGAATAAATCTGCAAGTTATGGAAAAGAGTTAAAGGATTTAATAGTGCAAGTAAAAATTTGGGCCTGCCACGTTCAGTGTTAATTTGCTGGTTAGAGCTTATCATTGGCTCAGGCTGTTAAATTTGGATGTGGCTCTATAACGGTAGTTACTGATGGAAAGGTATTCCTAGGTGTAAGTTAGTGTCAGGTATAGGTAGGAGGGAGGTCAGGGTTAGGTGTAGGTAGGGGGAGGTTAGTATTAGGCATGGATGCAGGAAAGGTTAGTCTGAGAATAGGATAGTCTAGGCCAATAGCAGAATCTCGGTAACACACACTACCAATGTTCTACTTTACATAGCAGAATATCGTAGACTATCAGTAAAATTGCTGATACACCCAAAAATTGTGTTTCATTTTACCAGTTACTCCCCTTAGCATCTTCAAGAAGAACATTTGGACGCTCTTGGTTTAGAGGTAGAGGGACTCGCTGGATCGTTGAGCTGCAGAAGGATCCAGAAAGCCAGAGACTTCTTCCTACTGAGGTACCTTTTTTTTTTTATTATTGGCGCTTCAGGTGTCTTTTAACAGCTGCCTCAGCTAACTTCGATCCAGCATGTGTTCAAAGCTTAGTTCAGGTGTTGAAAATTAATAAAAGCAGCTGGTGTCATGTGAAGATAATTACTCAAGCAGCAAGTTTGGAATTTCTGGACAGTCTCATGCAAAGTACTCTGAATTTTTGGTATTTTTTGATTTTTTTTGAGGAATTTCTTAACTGGCTTTAGATTGAGCTGGAGGGATCATTTTAATAACATAAAATCCAAAATGTGTGCAGCATCAATCTATGGTTATGGTCAATGAAAAACAAAAGTGGCATTTTCCTTTCAGCATACCATATCATGTATGTAGATTTAAATGCTGCAAAGCTTTCAGACATTCCTTTTTCTAATGCGGTCATCACATTAAATTCCATGTATGTAGATTTAAATGCTGCAAAGCTTTCAGACACTGCTGTTTCTAATGTGGTCATCACATTACATTTTTGACTGTGTAAGGTGATGATCACTCATGTTTTTGACCAGCTTTACACAAACCTAAAACCTTGTCTTATTTCCTAACACAAATAGCTAACCCATCACTTTACTCCTAAAGTGAACCCGAGGTGAAAGTAAACTGGTGATATAAACAATTGGATATGCCCTCCTACTCCTAAAATATATTTTTGACATATCCCATGGTTTTATTTTATACTTAAACATTTACAAAGTAGATTCAATGTTTTATTGTCTCTGCTCAATGGCAGTCTATTAAGAATCTCAGAGGTAAAAACATGAACTATTGACCTTTTTCTATCTCTCTCCTGCCCTCAGAAGTTGTATTCTGCCAGGAAAACTTTTATGGCTGTAATTTGCTCCTTAGTGATGTTTACTATATTTCCAACAAGGTACAAGAGAGAAGCTTCTCTCTTTCAGGCAGGAAAATAAAAACAGATAAAAGGCCTGGTTTTTTAATATGTTTTGCACTCTACATACAAATGTTTATCTCATCATGTCTCATGTTGCTTCGGGTACATTTTAATCAAAATTATTCTCTCTTAAGGCAGACATACATACATGTTATTTTCAATAATTTAGATGTTTGATTCAATAAAAGCATTGAACCTAAGAAAAATCTAGTAGAACGTATCCATCACACATTGATTGGACATGCCCATTCTTTCCCCAAATGATGCTGACTGGAGCGCAGTGACTGGAAGCAGTATGTGGGACACGTGGATGGGAGACCTGGTAAATAATCCATTTCTGGAAGACATTTAATACTTACCTGATCTATCACAAATTGTATAGTGTATGCCTAACATGACAGCTGGGGAATCCAAATCTTTAACTCTATTTAACTCTTATGGTGCCCATACATGGTATAATAAAAACGTTTGTTTCTCCTGTTTATTTGACCAAAACAATCGAATCTAATGAAAGTTGAAAATATTTTTTTCGATCAAGAAAAGTGAACGATTATCCTGTTTTTTCAATGATAATCCGACATATACAGTATGCAAAATATTTATATTCAATCTAACGGAATAATCAAACAAATTTATCTAATCATAAAAAAATGAAAAACGTGTACCATTTATGGGCACCATTAACCTAAATTATAAAATACCCATCCCGTACTCTTAGTTACTACTACTACCTCTAGTTTGGTAACAGTAATCTCATAGTTCAAAAGCAAAAAAATACCACCGTAATAAGTACTCTACAGAGGGAAATACACGACAAAATGTGTGCACCAGATATAGCTGAACTATGCATGGACCATTACCTGGCCTGAGATATGCTAAGACATGATTTTCCATATACAGTATTTTTTGGGAGCAAATACTACAGTCATGCTCAGATGTACAGCTGTGGAGATATAAACACATGCCACAAAAGGTGACAATTTTCAGCCAATTTACCGCTATCACTGGGGACTATATTAATCACCCACGACAGCCATACTTGGGAAACATGCAGAGCTCCTGGGCTGTCTTCTTGTATGGAACTCTTTACATGTGCTTCGTGATCAGGAAATACTTTTTTCTTGTCAGGAATTGACTTCTTTCCCTGCCGCTCTCCACCTTTTTTTAGTCTTCCCTGATCTTCCCTCTACAGTTGGCTCTACACCCATATTCTTTCTGCTGTTCATTAATTACCCCTCTGAACCACTCCACACTTAACCGCTTGTTGCTTCTATTCGGGGATTGCCTTTTCTGCTAGATCAGCTTGCTGCTTCCCCTCCCCCTCCATGCTGAGACCCTCTACCCTCAGTTCTTGAATCCCTGCTATTTTCCTTGCCTCTCCTTTTAAAGTGATTTCCCCATTTGTCAAAATTCTCCTGCTGTTTTAATTACTACCAAGGGTAATGCATTGAACATGTCATGTCTTATTCACAGCTGCATTCTTCAGACAACCGCAACTCAGCCTGTTCTGTAACAACAAGGTGGTTGGCAGCTTCCCAGTGATTTGTGCTTCAGATAGATACCCCCATACTGTTCCCTATTCCCTGCCCACCCCTATAAACTTTCAACCACCCCTTCCCATGCTGTTGCATGCTAATTGGCAATGCTAAATGTATTTGGTCCTGCTAATAAAGCGTATTTAGATTTGGATTGGCAAGAAAGTGTCATGGTTATCTGGTTATCTGCCACTATCAAAACCTTATCCTAAAGAAGTCTATGATTGCCAAGTCTGATTCCCAACATTAAATGCACAGAAAGTCCAAAGTCAGTCAAAAAAGCAACTTACTTAAGCCTAGAGATTGATAGTAGGTAGTATTAGCAACACAAGTGGCAGTCTGATTGACATACTGGCAGACTTCATCTGAAAGGCATGCAGGACTACAGATTGGATCTACTGCAATGTGAAAGAAAAATAATGTTTTATTCATGAGTAGTACATTTTATTGCCATATATTTGTATCAAAGCAAACCTTTACATGAATGTAAAATTGAAGCAGGGCTGTATACAATACATTGTTGCCACCCAAGAAGCAGGATCGGGACAAGATTCTCCAGCACTAGACGTTTAAATTCCAAAGTGTTTTGCCTGCCCAGTATAGGTGGCAAATGTGCACCCAGTATTAAGAAGCTTGCCCCCCACACAGTATAGGTAGCCAGATGTGCATCCAGTATTAGGTGGAACCCCTCCCCAGTTTAGATAGCCAGATACCCCCCCCCCCCGTATTAACCACTTCAGGACCACCGTGCTAAACCCCCCATAAAGACCAGGCTATTTTTTTCAAAATTGGTCACTGCAGCTTTAAGGCCAAGCTGCAGGGCCGGACAGCACACTAGTGATCCCCCCACCTTTTCTCCCCACCAACAGAGCTCTCTGTTGGTGGGGTCTGATCGCTCCCCCTGTGTTTATTTTTTTTTAATCAATATTTTTATTATTTATTTTTTAAAAAATACAACTATTTCTTTAATATTTTTTTCCCACCCTCCCTCCCTCCCTGCATGGCGACTGGCTGTCATAGGCTTCAGCTCTGTACTTAGTAAAAAGACGGTGGTTTCACCGTCTAACAGTCTACAAGCGGCGATCGTCTACCGAGCAGGAGATGTGCATGCAGCGTGCGCGCGATCTCCTGCAATAGCCGGCCCCAGGACTTGACGCCAATTGGCGTTAGGCGGTCCTAGGGCTGCAACCGCGGTCATGCCCATTGGCGTGACGCGGTCTTGAGGTAGTTAAGTAGATCCCCTGCTCAGTTTAGATAGCCAGATGTGCCCCTAGTATTAGGGGGCCCCTCCCTAGTTTAGATAGCTATATGTGCTCACAGTATACATAGCGAGATGAGCCCCTAGAATAAGGCAGACCCCCTACCCAGTATAGGTAGCCAGATGTGCCCCAGTATTAGGCAGCCCCCTTCCCAGGTTAGATAGACAGAGTTACTCACATTATTAGGAAGCCCCCTTCCCAGGATAGATAGACAGAGTTACTCACAGTATTAGGAAGCCCCCTTACCCAGGTGAGATGGGACCCCAGTAGTAGGTAGGCCCCCTAACCAGGTTAGATAGTCAAATGTACCTCCATTATTAGGTACCTCCCACAACATACAGAATTGTGAGCAGAGTGCTGAAGAAGTGCTACAGAAATTACTCACTTCTCTGTACCAGGATTTCTCTCATATCACAGAGTCTCCTCTCTATGGCTCCTTCTAGTGGCAGCTCATTATGTGCACTGCTGGAGGTAGTCACAGAGAGGAGATTCTGCAACATGGCTGAAGGGACCCCAGCATGGGGAGGTGAGTACTTTCTGCAGCAATTTTACAGACTCTGCAATGGCCAGGGAAGGAGAGGCAATTAGGGGGAGAGAGGGCTGATGCCTCCCAAGCCTTAGCCAGACTAAGCAGCACAGGCTGCTCTAGCTAATGAGGCCTGCTAAGCCTAATGGAGTCACATTGGGTTGCTATATTTACTAGTTTGCAAGTCAAACCACACCCCTTCCTGCCATGCTATACCTCTGCCTACCATACAATGGCCTGAATTCACTAAGCTTATCTCCTGTCTTTAATAACGTTTCTAGAGCTGTCACCATGGTGATAAGGCATGTAGTATTCAGGAAACATTTTACCTCACGCAAACCTAAAGTTAACTCTTCTGTCTTTAAGTTAACTCTCCAATCCTTAAAATAACTCCAGAGTTAAAGACAGGCTGTTAATTAACTGCGTGTGAAAATAACTACAGAGGAGGTAAATTAACTACAGAGGAGGTAACTTAAGGAATGAAGAGATAAGATAACTCTCTTACTGTGTGGAGGTAAGTTTTCTCTTGCCTTATTATCTCCAGCATGATCTTAGTGAATTGAGGCCAATGTCTCAATCCTCCCCTTTTACACCCCTTCTGTGCCAGCCATGAACCACTTCTTGGTTACCTGGTAATGTTACCACCTGGCCTCTGCACTGATAATGAGGCCAAGCAACTGTGTGGGGTGGGGAGGGCATTACTAGTCATCCATAATCAGATTCTCATTTGAATATGGGAACCTGCCACATCTCAGCAGAGCGCCAGTTGTGAAAGTAGTCAATGCTTCTGATTCGGTAAGGTTAACTAGTACATAGCCTTATTGCCAGTAAAATATACAATGACTCGCTATAAGTTCTTTGAGTACACACCATTAACACATGGCATTATACCAACAGGTACTGGGTACAGAAAAGCATCCAACAGCTGTTACAGTATTTTGTCAGGTTTTTAGACTTTGCATTGATAGTCAATTAAAGTAATTGGGCCTGTATACAACATTGGCCATATACTATATAAGGCAATTTACATAAGGGCTTCACTAAAAACTGTATGATGATGTTTATAAAGGGTATGTGCATGGAAACCATACTTGACTCCATGGCACCATGAAAAATCTTCGGAAACAGCAGTTTCTGGCCTTTTCATTCCATCCTGATGCTGTTCTATGTCTCCTAGCTGCACAGCATGACTAAGGTAGTTGGTTCCCATAGAAATGTGGGGAGATTATCATGTTACGGTGTAGAGATCCTCTGAATCTAAAACCTGCTGGGAGAGCTGTAAAGGACCAGACAGTACTGATTTCAAAGGATGATGCCTCCTTAAGGCCTCCATGGACATCAGTATGCTTTATATATACATCAATCTACTCATCTCCATCATCACCATAAAAAATTATACTGACATCAACTGGATGTTTAATCAAACAGGTGACATTATTCCTCTATCCTCATTTACCCGTGCAGCAGGCCAAGGTCGAGTACCAAGAAAGGCTTGATGGGCAACATGTAGTATTAAAGGAACATGTTCCTTGATCAGGAACACAGGATGTTGAATTGGAACATTTGCATCCACTGGCCACACATGACCCACTACACGTTGAACACAGAGGAGGACTTGTGCCACCTGAAAGAGAGAAACAATCAATACAGGGTCTGTGTATCAAGGTTCAAACACAATAACTTGTGTAGATGTCTGTCCAGTAAAATAGTAATAGCCATTTTCCAAGAGTGAAGTCACTTTTTGACATAACATGTATATTAACACATAACTTCCTTCTCATGTGACATTTTTGAGTAAATATGAGGCTGAATGGAAATAGGCTGCTTATTGAAGAAGCGTAAGAGTAAAGGCCCATACACACGGAGTACAATTGCCTTTACAGACACGTGTCGCACGACAGTTCATTGGTGTGTACGGTGTGAACGACAATAACAGTCTGCAGACAAGATCTTGTCTAAGCGATTAAACTGTTCAATCGCTCACGGCTTTTGTCGCACAAACCATTGCGTAGTCTGTTGTTGTCCTGCTGTGTGTACGAAATTCTTCTACAGACGGCAGAGTCATTACCAACAGGCGTCCGAGGAAACATCCGTTGGAGAGTCGTCTCTACATAGTCCGTATGTTTTCACCTCGTTTGTTGTCGCATGTGTACAATTGTCGCAAGCTCAAATGTTTGCTTCTAAATTTACACTGTTGTCTCTTGTCTGTTTGTCACTACTGACAAATGTATGCCGTGTATATCCACCTTAATAGTCTCATATGCAATTAACTTTTTCTCTTAAGTTTTCTCCTAGGTGATATTTTTACTGTCTAAACCACTTGCAAAGTGATGAAAAAGTTGAAAAATTATCTTCAAAGTGAAAACTCAGGAGAAAAAGTTAAATGCATGTGGGCCTTAATGTCTGCATTTACATGGGAGTTCATTAGGGTACTGCATCATTTATGCATGGGATGTCCAAGACAGCTGATGCTGAAATTACTTTCAGTCTCTAAGGCAATAGCAAATTTTTAACCATTGGGGTTATACATGGTAGAAAGTGAAGCTATCTATCTATCTATCTATCTATCTATCTATCTATCTATCTATCTATCTATCTATCTATCTATCTATCTATCTATCTATCTGCCTCTCTGTACACAGCACCCATACAGCCATACATGCACTGTATCTGGGTTTATTCAGAAAGCAAAAGGTACATTGCACTTAATTATTTTGTGCCATTTATGAGGTTGTATTAATACAATTGAACATCAGAACATATTAGTTTCCAGTTTTACTCACTGGTATAAAGTAGTGCCCTGGTGAAATTATTATCTTTAAAATGTGCTTATAGTGATTCAGATTACACTAGATCAGCTTACAGATATCTGATCATCTGTCACTGCTTTCATACTCACCATAACATGAAGAAGCACAGCCTGTGAAGAAAAAAGAAGAGACCTGTCACATGATAATACTTATATTTTATCACCCATAACATCCATAGTCTTCAACCCCTCCCCTAAGACTGCTTAAAGGTGGGGATGTTATATGCTAATAGGACACTTTAAAGGGGACCGAAGAAATTTGCAGTATCAATTAACATTCAGTATAGGTGCACCTATAGAGTGGTTACAAAGTTATCCAGTTAAGCATAACCAATAAGAGTTTTAAATGGTTTTAAATGTATGTTGTTATTGGATGTTAATTGTAATACGAAATACATGATCATAACATTAATATTCCTGTGCTCCCTATTACATATTTTTCGAATACATGTATTTTACCAGGAGATCTGAAATACCAGTCCTTCCGTTTTTGCACTCTGATCAGTACATTTTACCATGCCATAGAATAAAGCCACGTATAATGACGCAGTAACTAATGAGTTTGGAGACATTTACTGGAACTTGAGCACATAAAATGTTTCTATACACTTTAGAATTCATTGTGCAACAACCATTACCAGTTACTTCATCAATGAATGAGTACGTGTTTAGCAGCACTGCTTCAGTTGAGTGCCAGGTGATGCCGCTAGTAGTAAAATATTGGCAATTTAGTTTACTGATTTTTTTTTTTTACTATGCATGATCTGGCAAACATTTTGACTTGAACCCTCCTTATAAGTGCCTAATGCCTAACCCTAACACCCCTGTTAGTGCCTAAAACGAACCCCCCACCTAATGCCTAACTCTAACCCCAAACTCTTAAGTGCCTAAACGGAACCTTGTAACCCTGGCACCCAAATGACAGCTCATTTTAGACAGGGAGAGTTTTTCCATGAAGCAACGTGAATCATGTGCTTCAGGGTGCCAGCAATTAGAGGGTAGCAAGAGGCAGCTCCTCTCCCCCAAATGTCCCCTACCTCGCACTCCCTATCTCCCCCTCCTTAGATGCACATCACCACTTTACTCACCTGCTCTCAGCGTTCCAGCAATGCGATCTCATCTGCCCGCCCAGCATCCTGTATCCATACCTCATATGGACTATTATGTGCTGCTGGGTTACTTGAGGCGCCGCTGTACTCAGAGAGGACTATTGGTTATCTACTGAGAGCAGGTGAGTCTTGTGGTGCTGGTGCAGCAAATACCCAGCATACTGGGGATCAGATGCTGTGGGCCAACAGGGAGGAGATGCTGTCTTGGAGGAAACAGAAGGAGTTAAAAGTAGTGCCAGTGCCTGCAATGCACAGCCCAATGAGTCTCTCCTCTACAGTCCGGCTTTGCACACACACATCCGGGGAGGGGGGGGGGGGGTCTCACAATGCCCTCACCAAAGTGTAGAACTGGCCCTGGTTGTGGCCAATCAGCTGCAACCATTCATTCCTATGTTGTAGCCGATCGGCTGCTGATCCCCACACCTAAATGACCACCATTTTTAACAGATGAGCTGGTATGCTTCGGATCTTGGGCAGTTCCTTTTCGCCTCCACATGCTACTGCTTTGCTACAGGTTAACCTTGGTTTTGTCTGTCCATAACACCATTTTTCAGGACTCTGCAGACTTTTTTAAATACTTTTTTGAAAACTTTAATCTCGCCATCCTGTTTTTGCGGCATCTTGCAGTGTTGCCTGTTTATGAAGTCTAATGCTGATAGCAGTGTCTAACCAAGGCACACCTGCCTCCTGAAGACTTTCTGATCAGTTGAACAGGTGTCTGAGGATTTTACTTTACCATAGTGAGGATTCTTCTATAATTAGCAGTGGCTTAATAGTTCTTTTGAGATTACAGAGCCCATCGGTGCATTCTTTCTTCTAAATTGTATTGCAGACAGTTGATTTTTGGCAATCCAACGGTTTTACTGATATCTGCAGTGCTTTTATTTTTAATGCTCAGCCTTATAATAGGTACCTTGCCTCATAAGCATTTCTCACATTGAACAATGGTAACTACAGACTCCAAATGGTAGTTGCAATACTATGTATCTTATGCCTGCACTAATAATGAAGCAATGAAACACACCTGAAGAATTACAAACACCTGTGATGCAATTGTCCCAAATATAGTGCCCTGATATGAGGGGACTATCAATAAAAACTATTGTAATTTCTACATGTTGAAAAACGGACATGTATACAAATAACTGGAATGTGCACGTCAGTTGTGTCTTTTTTGTTTGAAAAAAGGCAGTAAATTGAAGAAAAATGTGTCTTTGTCCCAAACATTATGGAATGCACTGTGTATCTGTTAACCAAAACAATCATGGACAACAAAAATCTAAAATGTGTTCAAAGTTTTAACACAGCAAACATAAGCTGTAGTATTTAAAGCAAAACTTAAGTGAAATTTAAATAAAAAAGACAGATACTTACCTATGGAGAGAAAAGGCTCTGGGTCCTATCGAGCCTTCCTGTTCCTTTCACAGCTCCCTTGTTCCAGCCACTTCACCCTTGTTAGAGGTATTTCACCTGTGAGTCGAATACAGCTCTTTGAGGCTTCGGAAGCCAGAGTGCTTCCAAAGACAGGGCACTCTGTACTGTGCATGTGTCAATGCGCTCTCTCTCTTGCACTCTCTCATGCGCAGTACAGAGCCGCCATCTTCGGCTTCTGAAGCCTCCTGTGACGGCAGATTTAAAAGGGGTGACAGCGCTGGTTTAGGGGGCCATAAGAGGAATAGGAAGGCTCTATAGGACCCAGAACCTCCCCTCTCCATAGGTGAGTATCGGTTTATTTTAATCTTACTTCAGATTTGCTTTAGGAAAACCTTAACTTGAACCTTATACAAGTCTAAAAATATGCTCTCCACAAACACATTTTGAGAGCAATAAAAGCAATTCACCTTCTAATTATAAGTTTGCTTATGAATGGGTTTAGGTGCAAGTGTAGGATCAGTCAGCATGCTTGAAAATCTCATGCAAAGCACCCAATAAAGGATGCAATCCTTGCACTTCATGTTGAAAACATAATGTGGAGCTCAATGGTAACATTTTCTGAAGCACTTACTGAGAACAAGAACCAATGCATATTATTAACTGTTTCTCAGTGAAGCCCACAATCTAACATCCCTGCCACATCTAGGACCAATTTTTGGTGGGGAGGCAAAGCCAATTACCGGTAATACTAATCTACCAGTATGTTTTTAAAGGAAGTCAGATGCCTAGAAGAAATCCACACAAACCCATGGAGATAAATTGTATGACTGTATTGACTTGGATTGGAACCAGGTACTCTAGAAGTCCTAAATGCGAACCCTTAACAATCCTTTCTCCCCAAATCTTGTACACTTTAAAAGAACTGTTGTTTTAAAATTTGAGTATCATTATCATAATGACTCTTTAATGTTTGGCACCAATCAGGTTGTAGTTCATAGTTTAATTCACTATTCAATAACTATTGTTTGGGAATGTCAGTGGAGTGAAATGTTGATGTAATATTTGTACTGTATAATATAATTGTTTTAAAACCACTGCAAAATAATTATTATGAATATGATGAAATACAGTTAATCCACCGGAACGATTTGTAATCCTGTGCAGTGGTTGTAATAGTAGTTAAAGGTTACGCTGTACATATTAGATGTGTTTTAGATGGTAAAGTAATGATAGATTCTTCTATTTTATGTCTAGTCTACCTGGTTGTTTGGGTTGGAGAATGTGGCTCAATTCTGTGATGTAGAGATATACTTAAAAAAAAAAAAAAAAAAAAAAAAATCTTTATGCTAATGCTAGTTTATGCTAAACTATTTACAGACTAGCCTCAAATATCCTAATCAGAAGTTTTATTTGAGGAAAGCTTCAGATATGCCTCATTAATATCTTCAACAACCAAAATGCTGACCCACACACTGACTTTAATGCAGTCTTTTAAAGCTGTTGTTTTTGGACGAATTGCAAAAGTCTAAAACACTCATCTAAATGTTTGAAATTATAGGTTTATTTCAATTAGATCTTCATTTTGTGGCTCTCCAATTTGATTGCTGACCTACTCAATGGTCGATTATCTGTAACCCATTGCCTTGTAACTGCCCTGGGTATTCTATATTGTAAAGCACCACAGAATATTCTGGCGCTACATAAATCTAAAATAATAATAAAATACTCACATTTGTTCGAAAAAAGATCACAATTAACCATTTAATGACACCCTAACGTATTAAAACGTCATGCTTTACCCTATTAACAGCAACATGACGTTTTAATACGTCGCGCGTTCCCGCCGCCGCTACCGCCGTGTGTGCGCCGCTACCGCCGCCGATTCCGCCGGGATCCCGTGCTGAGTGATTGGGGAAGAGGACCGAACATTCCTCTACCCAATCGCAGTGCCTGGAGTGAATGGACGTGACCGCGAACAGCAGCTACGTCCATTCACAAAAACAGGAAATTGTTACTTTTCAATAAAGTGTAAAAAAAAAAAAAGTGATCACTTCCTATAACGAAGTGTTCACTAGCGCCATCTTGTGGCCAAAAAGTATATTACACATACAAAATACATACATACACAATTACATACACATCATTAATAGAATTACACTTACCACCCTCCCACCCCCCCAAAAAAAAACACTTGTAAAAAAAATTCAGCTTAAAATAAATAAATAAATAGTTTCCTTATGGACGCAGCTTTTTTTAATCTATATTTTATGGGGGAAAATTAATTTTAATTTATTACATTGGGGCTGGTAATTATGGCCAGAACAAAAAAAAAAAGAAACAGAAAAATAACACCTATATTTCAAAATAATATATTGTCGCCATACATTGTGATAGGGACATAATTTAAATGGTTTAATAATCGGGACAACTGGGCAAATAATATGTGTTTGTTTTATCCACAGGAGAATGTTTAATTTTAAAACTATAATGGCTAAAACCTGAGAAATAATGATTTTTTGTTCTTTTTTTTTTGTTTTTTTCTCATTAAAACGCATTTAGAATAAAAATATTCTTAGCAAAATGTACTACCCACAGAAAGCCTAATTGGTGGCGAAAAAAACGAGGTATAGATCATTTTCTTGTGATAAGTAGTAATAAAGTTATTAGGGAATAAAAGGGAGGAGCACTGACAAGTGAAAATTGCTCTGGTCCGTTAGAGTAAAAACCCTTGGGGGTGAACTGGTAAATCAGGTGTTCTTAACATGTTTGTTATATTTTATAAGATGCCAATTGTCTTTACAGAATTTAAAGTGCCATGGAATACACATAATTGAAAAAAACGCTTTCAACATTAAATGAAATTTGTATAGGAAAAACCTAGGGAGGGGTTGGATATAGAAAATACTGCATAGTCTGGACGATAACAAGCCAGAGATATCGGCTGAGAACAAGAAGAACACAAGGATATGAGCACCAGTAATTATTTTCCTAAACCTCAGAGAAATGTTGATACATGATACAGGCACGCTCACTGCTACTTGTATGGTTAATAATTTCTATACAAAAGCAAAACCTAAACCATCGTTATAGCTGATACATGTTGTGTATTTCAATTATTCTTTACAATTTACAGTATTAACAAAGATATATATATATCATATTGTTATGAAATTATGAGCATTTCAACCCTATGTTAAAAAGCAGTTTTTTCATTAAGGCCCGGTTCACATCTGTGTTTTTTTGCAGAGCCGGCCGTACGGAGCCGGCCATCTGGATCCTGGAAAATGGTCAGTTTTTACAGCCAGTCCATTTTCCATAGGTTCCAATTGTGCTGCAAAAACTTCCATTTTCGTTCCGCTGAGCGGAATGGTGCGGAAAATTTGGTCCTGCTGCATTTATTTGTCCATTCAGTGGAAAGGACCACGGAACCATACGGCCGGTTCCATTGGCAAAAGCTAATGTGTACCAAGCCTAAGGTGCGTTCAGAGAGATCTTATTTCATTCTATAAAGTAATCTGTTTTTCAGAAGAATTTTAATTAATCTTCTCTTATTTCTTTCATATCATTATATGCGATATCTATATGCAGATGTTGTACATTTGCATTCAATTCCGAAAGAATACTGTCAATTGATTATTAAAATAAACATTCTTTAGCTACTATTCTTGAATGCAACATGACATTATTCTGACCATCAAACTGTATAATTATTATTTTATTAATTAATAGTGATAGAATAGTGAAATTGGCTAAAATGTTACAATTATTTCAATAATTTAGCCTCCTCTGAAAAGGAATATAGTTTTAATGTAGGTCAGTAGAGCACCTCATTTCTCATTTTTAGCATATTAATATCAGATAAATGAAATGACTACATACCTACATTTCCCAGTGCAGTGAGCAGGACCAGAAAGCCCAGCAGCAACATTTTTGTATATGTCTTGTTCGCGTGCTTCAGAACAAGTGACAGAAAGTCTCTCTCTTATATTTGAAATTCTTTAGTGTCATGTAGAGGGTTGGTCTTTAGAAAATACCTGACATAATAAGCTTGAGACTGGTCAGAGACAAGAACAATATGAATGGGGCGAGATGTTTGTCTGTGGATTGAAGAGAGTGACAGTATTTTTAAAGAATTATCCCTTGAAATGTTTAACCTCGTGAACTTCTTTACAATGTCGCTAAATGCACATCGTGCTTTACTTTATTTATCATAATGGAAGAACTCTCAGCTTTTTTTTAGATCTTTTTGAAACCTGACCGTCCCACTCCGTGTGTGCCGTTCTGTGCACTGGCTAAAGTCACTGGACATTATAGCAGTGAAGGTACCCACAGTAACACACCAGACCTGAATTACCACTTGCTCTGCTTTGGGAAAAAAAAACAATGAATGTAATAGGTTTCCCTGCACAACACAGAAACATGGAAATGCCATTAGTAAATTAAAACCGTAAAAAAATAGATGCTTTTTAAAAAGGTATTAGTAGTATTTTCAGCACTGATTCTGATCAGGTGGTCATCTCAGCTCTTTGCATAAGTCAGGAGGTAACTAGAAAAACAGACTTGCTCACTAAAGCGCACTAAATTAAACTGGGTCGCGGGGGACAGGTAAGACTGCCTTGGACAAGAATCTGGCATGTGTACAGGAACATCACCTTAAGATCCGCCATGCAGGATCTCTAGTGACACCTGAGTCGCGGGTGACACCCAAGCACATTGTCTGTACACTCACCCCGCTGGCATTAGCCGCTCCGTCATGAGATGCACATCGTCACTTCCACCTTCCATGGCATCAGCTTATAGGCTAGCAACGCGTCTGTACAGCCTGGGCCGTGAACATAAGACAGTAACAATCAACTGCATTATGGTGTACGATACCATTCCACATTCAAGTCCTGAAATTCAAACAATGACAGCGATTCTTCAGTCATTAGAAATGCCTATGGCATCAACTTGGTCTAGAAATCCATTGCTTCCACTTACTATTCCTCTCTTTTCTAGTTGAATAAGACCTGCATTGGTTATTTCTTGTTTGCATGTAGTAATTCATGGACACCTACATTTTCAAGTTCTGAGTTAAACTTTTGACTGATGTTAACCAAATTGCTGACTATGTTTTGCTCTTCTTCCTCTATCTGCTCAAAACCATGGGAATCCTGAAAAAAAAACACTGTCTACATTGCAGCAAGAGCTTATGCAGCTGAAGGCACAAGAACTGGCCATACATAATAAGAGGATGTGGGAAAAGTACTATTCATGCCCAGATTCAGGAGAAATAAATATAGAAGGCAATAATACAGTGAGAAAACTGATAGATAACAAAACATGGAAAGGGTCACACCTTATACTGTTATATCATGCTAAGTGTGCAGCCAACATCAAATGCACAGTCAGACCTGAGGATTGCGAGGAGAGGGCCAGCGCATACCACAACAGGCTGCATCTGAAATGACCAACAGCTCACATGTGCAGCACCTCTAATAAGCTATCTGCATAATTTGCATTCAATTCAGATGCAAAACATATGCATAGCTACTATTACTTATCATGCAAACGGGAAACTCAGGAATACAGGCTGGGAGCAGCTAAACTGGTAGTTACATACTAGCAAAAAGAGGAAAAGGGGGGCATCCCTAAAACATACTGCAATTGATTGGTTAATCGCTCAGGCAGGCATGCACCACCTCTAATAGGCTGAAAATTCTTAACTATTTTTTCTCCAAAATGGCATGAGAGGAGAAAAGTAGAAGGGAGGGGGGGGGGGGGGGGGTTAAAAGAATGGTTGACCATATTATTTTCATGACCAGTTGTTGATGGTAACTGTTAGCTGAACTAGTGGCAAAAATATGTTACATTGTTAATGTAAGAATAGTAAATAAACATATTTTTTAAAAACAAACAAAGCACAGGCACCATGGACAAAGTCGGGGGCACTGTTTAGTTTAAACCCCTCACATAGTGGAAGTAAAAACTTCATGCCAAAAAGCATCAATATTCATTATGGCCCTGTAAATGTTGAAATCCTCCCAATTTTTATGCAAGGTCAACCCAGAATAAACCTTGGTTGACACTAGTGCATGTGAGCATGGCTTCAGGAGGAAGTGGGTGCAGGCAGAGACAGGGCCCAGGGGTGAGTGCAAAGTACATTATTCACTTGCACTTGAAAGTGACTTTTTTTCAAGGCAGAAACACATGCATACCTTAGGTCCTCTATAAAGGGAACCTGAACTGAGAGGGATATGGATGTTTCCTTTTAAACAATAACAGTTGCTTGGCATCCTGCTGATCTCTATGGCTGCAGTGGTGGCTGAATCACATACCTGAACCAAGCATGCAGCTAATCCAGTGTGACTTCAGTCAGAGCACCTGATCTGCATGTTTGTTCAAGGGCTGTGGCTGAAAGTATGCTGGATACACACGGTGCGTTCGCGCACTCAATTTTCCCGTCGATTCCCGTCGATTAGTTTATTTCCAACGTATCCGATTTGGATTTCGATGGATCGTTAGGTCGATTCGCATGCAAAGTATGCCGAATCGGCCTAACGATCCATCGAGATCCAAATCGGACATGTTGGAAATAGACGAATCGACGGGAAAATCGAGTGCGTAAACGCACCGTGTGTATCCAGCATTAGAGACACGAGATCAGCAGGAGAGTCGGGGAACTGGTATTATTTTAAAAGGAAAAATCCATATCCTTCTCAGTTTAGGTTCACTTTAAGACCAAACAGGGCCCCTTGAAGAGCAATACATTTGGGCCCCCTTTCTAGCCTCCCAGTTTATCGGTTGAAAGGGTGCTCAAGCAAGTTGGAAGATCTCAGTCCAACAGCCAGTGGGAGAGTGCAATTTATTATACTGCCTCAGAAGCAGTCTGGCTTTTATCTGCAGGCCACACCAGTGTTATCAGACACCTATGTGGTCCCCTGATACCAGATTAAAGCCCAGATATTAGAACTTAAAGGGATACTGAGCAGGTACAAAAAAATAGAATTGGTACTTACCTGGGGCTTCCTCCAGCCCACTGTAGGCAGCGAGGTCCCCCGGCATCCTCTTGGCTCCTCTCCTGGTCCCGCTGGCGGCTCCATTAATTGGCGACTTTCGCCTGAAGGTACCACTATGAGACCCCGCCATGCACGTTATGCATCATTGTGCCGGCCGCTTCTCGTCATCACGCCGACTGGCGTGAGAGTCCTGCGCATGCACGGTTCCCTAGCTCTGAACCACGCATGCGCAGGACTCTCTATGATACGTAGCGGCCGGCGTGATGACGCGTAACGTGCTTGGTGGGGACTCATAGTGGCAACTTCAGGCGAAAGTCGCCAATTAACGGAGCCACCAATAGGACCACCATGTGGCGCCATATAAAATAATTAGCCAGGTACCCCTATATACAGAAAAAAGTAGCTCTGTACTTCCAGAAACAATAATTAAGTAGTAATGTACGCCTAGATATTAGTATTAGGTAACCAGATGTGTCCCTGGCCTTTTGCAGTATTAGACATATTAGTGTCTAGATAGCAGTATTAGGAAGCCATATATGACTTTCTCCCTCCACAGCAGTATTAGGTAGCCAGATAGTGTTAATAAGTATTCAGATGCATCCCCAAAATAATATTAGGTAGTCAGATGTGCCCTCAATAGTATTAGCCAGCCAGATATGGCCACTAATAGTATAAGGTAGCCAGAGGTACCCCCAGTATTAAGTAGCCAGAGTTGCCCCCAATTATTAGGTAGCTAGAGGTGACACCAAGTATTAGGTAGTCAGAGGTAGCTCCCCAATAATAGCCAGATATACATCCCTAGTATTAAGTGGCCAAAGGTGCCCACAAGTATTAGGTAGTTAGAGTAACATGTTGCCTCCTCTCCAGCATAGATAGCAGGTGTGCCCCTCCCTCAAGTATAGCTAGCCAGATATGCCCCAGTATTTGGTAGCCCCCACCAAAGGTAATAGATATGTTCCCACCCCTAATATAGGTAGTCAGATGTGCCCCATTGTTTGGCAGTCCCCACCATAGAAAGCAGATGTGTCCCACCCCCAGTACTGGGTCCTTATGGGGAAATTGGCTTTGATATAAGAGTGCTTTGGATTCCTGAAAAAATGATGCTCACAAACCAATGTTCCACTGTATAGGTAGCTCAGATGTGTCATTATTCCCAAATGCAGTTGCAAGCAAACAAAGGTAGATCAACTTCATGCACACAATGGTCAAACATGGTCGGTCAATGTCTACCAATTTCATACAAGTTCCTTCAACAACAAAGAAAAATGTGATTGACTCAAAAAGTCCAAAATAACTTGGAACCTCCATCACACCTAATTGGCCAGGCAATCACTGAATAATCAAGATTCAAAATTATATGTGTCACAGCAAGTATGAGATATTTGAGGGCACCCTCCCACTGCTTACCACACGTTCCAGAGTGGAAAACTCCTTACCCGTCCCCCTTGAGGAAAAGGGGCTCACTTCTTCCGTATATCCAGCTCTAGCGATACAAGAAAATAAAGAGATTTTTCTTCAAGGGGATGGAGTCATGCGCCAGAGCTCAGCTGGTTCCGGTGAAACTTACAGCATATGCAATTTTCTGCTGTTATAATTCATCTTCATTAAAGGATCAAGTAGTTTTTAAGAGCCAACAGAGATGCACTTTAAAGGACCTCTTTCACTAATGAGGAAAAAAATAAAAAGTGGTTTATGCATATTAAACTATTAACTATTAAACATCCTTCTAAAATAGTGTAAATTTTTTTTTATTTTTTTTTTAATGAATGGTTTCATCAAAGCAACATGTAATCCTCAGTGTATGTAAACACTGACTGATAATGACTGAGAGCCTAATCCATTTGTTAAGGTTTTGGTTTTTTTTACTTTTATTTCACAAACATAACTCCTGCCTACCTAGTTTTCAGTGGTGTAATCCACTGCTGGCAGGAATTACCGCTATAGCATAACAGCTGAGCTACACTGAGCTCCACCGTATGTGTTTACATTGTGGCCTGGCAACAAGACTCCTGGTCTATGCGGAGAGTCGATCTGTGCAGAGAGTCATCGGTTATCAGCTGCTGGGAGAATCAGCCAGAATCAGCCCCATCTACACCATACGATTCGTTGTCCAATCCGATTCAATTCGATTCATTGATTCGATTAAATTCAACCTGTCCAATTCATGATTCAATTTAATTCGATTCAAATTGAATCGAATCATGAATTGGACATGTCAGATTGAATTAAATCAAATCGAATCAATGAATCGAATCAAATTGAATCAAATCGGACAAAGAATCGTATGATGTAGATGGGTCTGATTCTGGCTGATTCTCAAAGCAGCTGATAACAGATGACTCTCTGCACAGAACCACTCTCCGCACAGACCAGGAGTCTTGTTGCCAGGCAACAATGTAAACACATATGGAGGAGCTCAGTGGAGCTCAGCCGTTATGCTATAACGGTGATTCCTGCCAGCAGTGGATTACACCACTGAAAACTAGGTAGGCAGGAGTTATGTTTGTGAAATGAAAGTAAAAGAAAACACCCCTAACAAATGGATAAGCCTCCCAGTCCATCATCCGTCAGTATTTACAAACACTGAGGATTACATGTTGCTTTGAGGAAACCATTCATTTTTTAAAAAACTTTTTACACTATTTTAGAAGGATGTTTAATTGTTTATGCATAAACTACTTTTTATTTTTTTTCTCATTTGCGAAAGAGGTCCTTTAAATAATGGAATTCCTCAGTTATTACAATTAATATTTCAATATTTGTTCTACTATGGTTAGAATCTACTTTGAAAAGTTGCTAAATGCAGCATTCTCTGATCCTATACATACTACTTCTCTCTGAATGCTTGAAGTGTAATTTGATTTTTAAAACCTTCTTTATCACTTTCAGTACAGCAGTTGCAAGGCTGCTGTTGAAAAATGGATGGCAAAATAGCTGCTGTCAACCCCAGTCTCCATATTCATGTCACGTCAATGTGAAAAGAAGCCAGGGAGTAGCTGCAAAGAAAGCCTTTTATGCACTCTTTATCGGTTTCTCTATTGTTCTTTAGATTATACCTAGACTCTACCCATCATGCTATTGAAAGACTATCATTTTAAAGGGAAATTCCACATTTTGGATTTTACCATAAACAATGACACATAACACATAGAAGCAAATTATCATAAACATAGATGGGCGCTTAAAAGCCTTTTTTTGCAATTCATTGTATTTTGCCAGCATTCCAATCATTAAGGTAGAGTGCATAGCACAATGAGCACAACCCATGTGTAGCACCCTGCAGATGTGCAAGATATCTAGGTAACGTGGATTACGCTAATTGCACCACATTTTAACTTACAGTTTTAAATGTGTATGGTAGCAAATTTCCATTAACTGGCTACACACAAAGTTTTGTACACTTCACATCTATACTTTTTGGCAATAAATATGTTGAAATTACATGGTGGTTGGGTCCTTCCCTTCACTGCTTATGTGGTTGCCAGGGAGGAGCTGGAAGTGGACACCAGATAATCTATGTGAACATCATATGAAGCATATGACCCTAATTACCTACTTCCTGTGCTACTGAGTAATCCGAGTAACTCTTTGTGACCAGCACTACACCTCAGCAGATCCTTATCTCCATGTCCCTGCTTTATGTGTAAAAAAAACATTTAACCATTCTAACACCCTCATCCTTGTCTTCAAAAAAGGGTTAACACCAAACAAACAACAACACAGGTCATTCACCTATATGTTTAACCCTATTTGGGAACCACCAGGAGACACAGGACTATCCACCATTCCAAGGAACCCATGAACATGAATATGACATGGGTTCAACTAGAATTGAGATACTTCCCCATCTGTTTTGTTTTTTGCAATAAAAATATGCACTGCACAGATTAGCAGAGCTCAGTCAACTGAAGATACGCAATGCAATATAAACATAATTCATGAAGCACCCACACCCCAATTAAGGAATGTGGCCAAACCTTAAATTGACATAACAACAACAACAACAACAAATAACATTTGTAAAGCGCTTTTCTCCCGTGGGACTCAAAGCGCATAAGCATGGCTCCGACCATCGTGGTACAGAGGAAGAATTTTATAAGTCTGGAAATGCCAGGCTACACAGGTGGCTTTTCAGTCTGGATTTGAATAGCTCCAGGGATGGTGCTGTCTTTACTGGGTGTGGCAGGGAGTTCCAAAGAGTAGGGGCAGCATGACAGAAGGCTCTATCTCCAGATTTTTTGAGGTGCACTCTGGGAGTGACCAAGTTTATAGAACTAGCTGATCTAAGATTGTGAGAGGTGTGGTGCAGCTTCAGCAAGTCCTTCATGTATCCAGGGCCCAGATTGTGCAGGGATTTGTATGTCAGCAGTCCAATCTTGAAGAGTATTCTCCATTCTACTGGTAGCCAGTGCAGTGAGCGAAGGATCGGTGTAATGTGACAGTGGCGAGGCTGGTTTGTTAGCAATCTGGCAGCAGCATTCTGCACTAATTGCAGGCGACGCAGGTCCTTTTTGGGGAGGCCAGCATAAAGGGCATTGCAGTAATCCAGCCGTGATGTGATGAAGGCGTGAACTAGGGTTGGAAGATCCTCTGGGGGAATCAGATGTTTAATCTTTGCAATGTTCTTCAGGTGAAAGTGGGAAGATTTAACTACAGATGAAATTTGGTTTCTGAAACTTAAATCCCCATCGATTAGTACGCCAAGGCTGCGCACAAGGTTGGAGCTGTTTATGTCCGAATTCCCAATCCTGATTGGTGTTGCTTTAGGATAGAGCTGTTTTGATGGCGAGCACTGGCTTTGGACAAAGAGGACCGTCAGCATTCAGTTTCAACCAGTTATCATTTATCCATGCCTGTAGCTCAGCTAAGCAAGAGTTTATTTTTGGGGTAGGGTCTGTTCCACCAGGTTTGAAGGACAGGTATAGCTGTGTGTCATCGGCGTAGCAGTGGTACGTCAGGCTATGTCGTTGGATAAGTGTGCCGAGTGGCAACATGTAGATTGCAAACAGCGGAGGGGATAGGATTGATCCTTGTGGCACTCCAAATTGTAGAGGTGCAGGTTGGACATTATAGGACTAGGGATACTCTCTGTGTTCTGTCAGTCAGGAATGTTCTGAACATAAATAGAAATAAGAGCTGCAAAATTACAAAAACACATCTAAGGCTAAAGGCTAAATTGCTAATTTTGGACACCTGGTTTCAGCACCCTCAGCCTATCAATCCAAAAACATTCTCTTTTAAAGGGAACCTAAACTGAGAAAGATATGGATTCTTCCTTTTAAAATAATACCAGTTGCCTGACTCTCCTGCTGATCCTGTGTGTAAAATACTTTTAGCCACAGCCCCTGAACAAGCATGCAGATCAGATGCTCTGACTGAAGTCAGACTGGATTAGCTGCATGCTTGTTTCAGGTGTGTGATTTAGCCACTATTGCAGCCAAAGAGATCAGCAGGACAACCAGGCAACTGGTATTGTTTAAAAGGAAACATCCATATCCCTCTCAGTTTAGGTTCCCTTTAAGAAGAGAAGATGTGGGACCAGCCCCCCTCTGGCATTCTCACCTCCTCCAACACACACTATGGTAGCTAGCTGGCATTATGGCTGATTTAAAAAAAAAAATGATGGGCTATGGGGAAATCTCTGCCACCATTTCCAACATCAGGCTGGGGGTTTGCAGGAAGAACCCCCAAGGAAGATATACTACTTTTATGTTTCCTGAGCTTCCTTGTCATCTGGTCCTGGTCCACATAAGCCAAACCACAAGGACATTCGATGAGGTAGATCATTCACGATGAATTGCAGGTAAAGTAATCTTTAAGAGAGATTTTAGCTCCCATACTCACATTAGATACAGTGGTGCTCGGATACCCCCAATCACGAATTCGAGTGATCGCGAATTCGACTCCGCTTACTTAAAGGAGTCATCAGGGGTTTCAAATGAAAATAAGAGTCGTTCGCCGCCTCTCGCCTCCCGCCCGCGGCCTGACGTCATCGCCGGGGATTGGGATGGAGAGGCGGCGAACAGCTCATCGCGGAGCTGCAGCGAGGGACAGGCTGGGAGCTTGGGGCTGGAAGAAGCCCCGGGTAAGTAGTACTTATTTTCATTTGAAACCCCTGATGACTCCTTTAAGAATTGACTCGTGATCACAATCACAAGTAGAAAGGGATATCCAACTCGAGTGCAGGTTTGAGTCGAATAACTGCATGTAATCACAAATCATGAGTGGTATTCGTGATTAAAAACCCACCGATTTTAATGGTTAATAGCAAAGCCCCCTTACATGCTAGGAACACCAAATTTGCCAGATATGTTAAGAAGAACAGTGGGAACAAGTAGGACATTTTTCTTTCCAAAAAGACCTTATTGTTTTTGCGAAAATTGATTTTAAAGTTTCAAAGGAAACAAATTATACTTATAATGTATATATATATACATTTATACATTTAAATGCGGTAAATACATTAACTGTCATTTACCGCATTTAAATGTATACTTTTAAATGTATACTTTTTTTCCTTTGAAACTTTAAAATCCATTTTCTCAAAAACTATAAGGTCTTTTTGAAAAAAAGGTTCCACTTGTTCCCACTGTTCTTCATAACATATCTGGCAAATTTGGTGTTCCTAGCATGTAAGAGGGCTTTGCTATTACCCGCTAAAGTCGGCAGGTCTTTAATCACAACCACTAGTGACGAGTGATCACGAGTCGGGGAACAAGTGCGATCACGAGTGCATTAGTGATCGGCATTGGTGATCGAGAGCCAATCACTAATGCCGATTACGGCCTCGTGATTACAAAAAACGACTCGTGATCACGAGTTACTCGTGATCACAACCTCATGATGAGCATCCCTGGTGAGATACTGTGTTTCCTCTAATAATATTAGAACTCTGCTGTCTGCTGAAGATTTTAGGCACAAGAAGGTGCCAACCATGGTGGACCCTGAAACCTCTGAATTCCCCGATGTGCACCTCCGCACATCAGCTCTCACCAAACAAACGCCTATGCTCCTTGACCTCCAGTAGCCAAATTGTGGTGTCACTCACACATGACAGCTGACGGTTGCTCTCGAACAGGGGCAACTGCTTGAGGAAAATTCTTCTTACAACATCTGAAAAAGTAGATAAGTATGGTGTTACAATCTTGGATCCCCTCAACCTTCATTTTAAGTTATCTTAAATGTGTCCCGATCCAAATGCCCCAACATTGCTGCAATTCGATTCCACCATTGGGAATCATAACCCCCTCTGAGTGAAATCATCCACAAACTGGGCTACCTGCTTCTGGTTCAGATCATCACGTGAAGAAATACACTGTGCTCTCATAAACTTACTCTTGAGTATACCCTGAAAAAGGGGTCTTGGATATTAGCTATTGGTTAACTGTCAGTTGGTTTCTAAAACAAATCAGTAATAAAGCCAACCGATCCCAGTGTGATCTCAAAATCAAGATACAAAGTCTCCCAGCATTATATTCTATTTTAAACTTCAAAGTGGGATGGCAAGTGTTGCATTGTACCTGTAACATGCCCAGCCCTCCTCAGACCAGCATTAAGACAAATCATCACTATACCTGCAGTATCCACAGAGTAATGAGAGGTATACATGGCTTGCCTTAATACACTAAACAGGGTGGGGTTAAGTGCTTTATTAAACACTGAGAGAGTTGGAACTGGGCAGGAGGATAATGAAACTACCAAGCTGCAGTGCCAATAACAAAGAGTTAATATACAATGAGCTGCTAACTATAGAATGCCTACTCTTCTTGCAGTTTCCAGTTTTCACAATGGATCCTGGGTCATATGACTGACTTTTTCAAAGGGAAGTTCTGTGGACTGGCTGCATTAAATAACATGTTGTAAGTAGTAACATAATCCCCTATTCATCTTTAGTAACAGTAGGAAATCTGGGAGGGTGAATTTTAAAGAGAATCTGTATAGGAGAAATGTTATATAAGTAAACATATCAGCCTTTTCGGGGACATCTCCTAGCCCCCTCTGTAACATTTTCGCCGCTCTCCACCGCAATATTGGCGATAAAATAACAGTTTTATAAACTGTTTTGTAAACAGTAAAGATGGCCGCCGAAGAACAGGAGGTAAACTGAAAAGGAACAGGATTTATACTGCCTTATATTTTGCATGACAAGATTTTATTATTACACAGTGAATGCAGCCTTCAGATGTTATGTGTAAGTTTAGAAAAAGTTTTACCTTCTGTCTCTGTGGCTCTGTGCCACTGAAGTGTGACAATAATTCTCAGACTCCTTTATAAACACAGCTGTTTCTTCTGAGCCAGGAGTCTGGGCTCTGCACTTGTGTCTGGGGAACAAATTGTCAGCATGTGACAGGCAGCTCCCTCCTCCCTCAGCCTCACAGACACGCTGAGACTGAGAGCAGGGACCTGTCTGTGAGTGAGAAATAAACACACAGGAGTGAGCCTGCAGGGGGCGTGCAGGGGGCATGCATAATTTGTCCCTATCACAGCAGAAACAGCTCCTTCCTCTCTGGGCCGACAAAGCTTGACAAAGAAAAGAAGATAAGATATATTAAAGAGACAGTGCAACTAGAAAAGGCTGCAGTAAGTCAGAGTACATTAGAACAGGTATAGGAACTTGTGGGATAGGAGAAATAAGGCTGAAAAATTTGTTACAGAGTCTTTAACTTCAAACTAACTGACTTTTCAGGCCTCAGATTTAGTGCTCTCACATATCTAGACAGTGGCGTAGCTAGACATTATGAGGCCCCATAGCAAATTTTTGTGGGGTCACAGTATCTAGGACTTGGCTTTCTTGTGCAATGCTATCTGTCCCTACCCTATGAATATGAGTTGATTGGTAAAATTACATGTTCATGAAAAGCACACTGTGAATAGTCCATGTGCACTGAGACAAAGGTCCACCCTCTGGCAGAGCAACAAAGCAAAGTTAATAGTGAACACATTTAGTACTATCTGGGTCTTTTCCTTCTCCAGGGCCCCACAGCAGTTGCTATGGCTGCTATGGCTATTGCTACGTTCCCTGTGTATAGATATACACACATACCAAAGGTGGTCATAGACACAAACAGAAAGTCTAGCTGCCAGGAAAGTCTAGCTGCTAGGAGCCTATTGGCACAGGTATCTCTCAATTTCAATGGTATTTGGGTGTGGAATTACTGCAAGGTCTCTTTGAATATGTTGCATGTCAGCCGGTGACATTGAGTGGTTGCCTGACAATGAAGACATAATACATAGCTGTTTTCCCCTTTAAAACGCTTCCTTTTAGATACACACGAACAGCCTGCTAGTGACGTCCTTTTGCATTGAAAGAAAAGTATTTTTATTTTTTCACACCAAAGGAACCATGAATATAGCGTCTGAATGCTAAAAACTGTTTGTTTATTTAAAACAATAATATGGAACTTCACCTTTGCTAAATTATATTATTGTGTATGTTTAATATTTTGTTTGAAGCAGACATGAATACAACATAAGTGCTAGCAAATATAAAAAGAAATATACAGAATACATTCACATTCATCAGTGTGATGGGTTTACGGCTTGATTGTCTTTTCTGTTTGCCTTCTGTGCTGCTTTGAGTAAGCTTGTCTTCTCTAACATCTCTGTATCTCAATATGCTCCATTTTACTTTAGTCTAAGAACCTCTCTTTTAGTTTGTAGTGGCTGGATAGTGCAATGGTTAAAAGCTCTGCCTCTGACACAGGAGACCAGGGTTCGAATCTCGGCTCTGCCTGTTTAGTAAGCCAGCACCTATTCAGTAGGAGACCGTGGGCAAGACTCCCTAACACTGCTACTGCCTATAGAGCGCGTCCTAGTGGCTGAAGCTCTGGTGCTTTGAGTCCGCCAGGAGAAAAGCGCAATATAAATGTTCTGTGTTTGTTTAGTTTAAGAACCTACCTGTAAAATCTATCAAATTGATATCTAATCTGTTCAACTGTATGCACATACAATATTTGTTAGCAAAATTTGACAAGGATTGTGCAATCAGATTGTATGGTGTGTGGCCAGCCTTTTATCTTAACCATGTTCTATGCTGATATTATCCTTATTTTAAGCAGAAACTCCAGGGCTGGGACAAGGTTCTCCAGTGCCTGAGGCAGAGATTCTAAAGTGTCCCCGCCCCACCCCCGCCGAATAGTGCACACCCCAATACACGCATAATCCAAGAGTTCCACACACTCCACTGTAGATAAGTTTGTTTATTCATGTCAAGTGCCAGATGCCCATTCAGTAACCAACAAAAGTTTCAGAGCCACAGCAGGTCCCTTTGTCAAGGCATACACAGAATGGTAACAGTACATCAGTGACCCCCTTGGGCTTATAAGCACTGTAAACCAGATCAACACAGCCCCCATCAGTTCAAATTCGCAGCCATCAACATTAGCTCTTTAGCATACAAAAACAAATGTATGAAATAATCAATCAAGCACAAAATCAATACCTCCAAGTACAGTGGGGAAGTTCCTGTGTGCCCCCTGTATGCCTAGGCGTCCCTGTAGAGACTGTGGTTTAAGGTAGACTGCCACCAGACACCAATTGGCATCGCTGCTCACCCTATCACTGCGGCCCTTAGCCGTAAGTCCTGTCTTCCCGAATTGCTCCACCACCATCACTTACCCGACGCTCCTACTCTGGCTGGTCAGTGTCCCCTCACTCACTGTCAAAAAGAGAGGTGGTGGCAGTATACCAAAAATCTTGTGACAAGATTGCAGATTGTATTGGTTAGTCATACAAGTGAGATTGTATTTTGTAGGGACACTCAATCCAACATATTACTTTGTGCACAGTGAGGAAGGCATTCAGGGGACTACAAGTGGCTGGGGCCAGCATTGCAGATGTGTTAGACGCAACAAGGACTGTGTGGATTTTTTACAGTAAGCAAATAAAACATTTTGCTTAGGGGTATTATTTTAGTCTTCTTTCTTATTTATCAAACACATTCACTCAGTAACCATCTCCTGTTATATTCAGCTCGAGCACATATCTTGCATCTGACCCTTTCTCACTCAGGAAACTACTAGACTGCTAGTGTATGCCCTAATTATATCTCACCTTCACTACAGTAATACACAGTGGCCTATCAAGTAACCTATACTCAAACTTGGCCACTCAACTCATTCACCTGTCTCCTTGCTCCTCATCTGCTGCTCCTTTTGGACAATTAACCTGAGGCTCTACTTCAAACTCCTAACTGTAACCTACAAAGCTCTATACGATATTCTACCTCCTTCAATTACATACTAGTTTCAAAATACCATCCCAACCACAAGGCTTGTGCCATGGTCCTTGCTCACCCTGCCCATGCCTCATCCTTTCTTTCCTGAGTATAACCCTGACAGATTATTATCATTATCAACCCCATCCCCTTGTCTCCCATAATAACAGCTCCCTCACCTCTCCAGGTGTCTGTCCCTAAAGATCGGTAACACCAGAGTTACTAGCTTTTCAGCACCACTTTGCATGGCCAGATATAGAGGATGAGGTTCTGTGTTCTGAGCCACATACAGAAGCGTTATGAGCTGACATTAATATGGGGCTTCAGGGTGTGTAACCAAGAACTATCAGTACTATGATGAATTCAGGAGAAGAGGTTCCAATCAGAAACCATCACAATTTGGAGCAACCTCAGTGGGGGAGAAGGCAAAGGAGTCCAACATCAAAGTTAGCAAATGGCCAAAAAACTGTTACAGCTGGTATCTACTATGCCACATGTCTCCTGAGTGTGTATTTTCACATCGCTGCATTTATTCATTGGGTTTTCAGCATCCTGAAAGAGCTCCTCACTCCAGTAGGTCCTAATTTCCATGAGCAGCTGAAAGCCGCTGGTAAACGTTACCAAACATTACCATTTGGCTGCAAGCAATTGCAGCCAAAGGGGCTTGTGGACCAACAAGCCAGCAGTTCAGCCTTACCTGGAAAAGAGGCTTAAGTGTTGGTGCCATATTGCCAAACTCTGGGAAAAGGTTGATCAAATGACAAGAAAAAAAGTGAATAAAACATGAATAGTTCGTGGTGACTAGGATGATGTATTAGGAGGTTGCAGTAACCAGTGGGGCAGTTGGCAATGTGAAAGAAACCTTAGCTCTGTCAATTGTTCAGTGATCTCTGTAATGGAAAGCACACCTGAACTGAGAGGGGTATGGAGCCTGCCATATTTATTTCCTTTTAAACAACTCCACTGCTGATCATCTGCCTTTAATACTTTTAGCTATAGACCCTGAACAACCATGCAAAACAGGTGTTTCTGACTGAAGTTTGGCTTGATTAGCTTCATCCTTGTTTCAGGTGTGCGATCCAGATACTACTGCAGCCAAAGATCAGCAGGACTGCCAGGCAACCGGTATTGTTTATAAGGAAGCAAATATGGCTACCTCCATATCTGTCTCCGTTCAGAAATCCTTGAAGCTCAGCAGAAAAAGTGAAAAGTGTCATTGTGTGATATAAATGTGAAATAGATAAATACTGCATTTACAGATATAAAACAAGTTGTAACGATCGGTGTCAGCACACAGAGAGAATCTGATTGTTGATGATCTGCAGAATCATCAACAATACAGCTGTATACTCGATTATGGATGATCTGCAGAATCACCAATAATACAAGTATGACTAACCTCTGGACACCTAATGAGTTAAATGTATTGGATGAACTGGAGGCTATCTCCCGAGGAGCGGGAGATATAAGAGACTCGGCCAAGAGCCACCTGAGGGGCAGGTGACCCCGGGCAGTGCAGAAACTATTTCTTGATAGTGAGGACCTGGTAACCAGGGATAACAGTATTAGATGGTGAACTGTACTGCAGCCAGAGGGAGGGACCACTGGCTGCTAACAGGCCGGACTCTCTGAGGAGCGGGAGTCCTGGTTGCAGCTGACACCTGATGGAATGGTGTCACTGCTAATACTGATAGACTGAGCACTCAGGGAGAGTGACAGCTAGGATAGTCAGGCAGGCCAGGTCGGCAACACACGAGCAGATGAGGTACAGAGACAGGAGACTGATTCGGTAACCGGTACAGGCAGGGTCTGGCAACATGTAGACAGATATGCAGAGGTACCGAATCAGAAAGCGAGAGAAAGGTCGACAGAGCAAATAGTCATAACATATAAATATAACAGAGTCCTAGACTGGGGTGTGAGCTCCTTGATCTCGACACCCGGGAACTTGTCTAGAGTAACACAGTAATGACACAGAGTCCCTAAGCTTGGGTTTGAGGTCCTTGGTCACAACACCCTGGAACTGGTCTAAAGTATAACACAGCAATGACACAGTATCCCTAAGCTTGGGTGTGAGGTCCGTGGTCTCAACACCCTGGAACTGGTCTAAAGTATAACACAGTAATGACGCAGTATCCCTAAGTTTGGGTGTGAGGTCCGTGGTCTCAACACCCTGGAACTGGTCTAACATATAACACAAACGTATTCTGGCTAAGTGTGAATTTCCAGGTCCTCCTGGTTCTAACACACTGTGGGATCTGACTGGTCTGAGTGCTCACACGTAAGTATTCGCAACGGCAGACAACCAGCAACTGACAGGCAAGAGGTATATATAGAGCAGCGCTCCTCAGCGCCGCCCAGCCCCACTTAGCCAATCACCTACTACGCTGTGATCAGCTGATCGTCCTGATCAGCTGATCCCTCTCCTATTGGCATAAAGGTCCTGCCTCCTAGCGCGCGCGCGTAGCTCTCCGTCTGTGTGCACTATTAGGCTCAGACACACCAGACGCACGCTGCTGTGCGGAAACCGCCGGTCTGAACGCGGAGACAGCCGCCCCGCTGTCAGACCGCATGGCGGTGTCTCCGCAATCCATTACACATGTAAAGTACTAAATGCTAAATAATATAGATTTTCTAAAATTATCTGTAAATAAACAATTAATGAATTACAATTTCATGAAGGTCATGGAAATATTATAAATTAGTCTTCTATTTATTTAGCTCTACCCATTAACCAGTACCTGTTTGACAAACAAATTTGACAAGGAGAGAAAGCCTTTTTCACACAGATGGCTGATCCGTTCACCTGCCAAGCAGTTCAGCCTTTGTTCTACTTTCCAGCATTCACCTTCCAGGTGTGATTTATTGCAGCTGAATGTCAGCCTTTGTAAGATACATAAGTGTTTGACACAGTGCAGATTTTAAGTAGCGAAGAACCCCCTCATATCATGTTTGAGTGTGGCTTCCACCATGCTTAGATGTGCCTCCATGTAACAGCTGCCTCACTGCCATGCCAAGCACTTGCAACGTACACCGCTTGCAACTGCTTGTGTCAAACAGATTCTAGCTGTTAGATTCATCACTATGAACATATCTCACCTTTATAGCGCAACAATAAAATAAGCACCTGTTGTAGTTACAAAACTTGCCAGTAAAATTTGCATCTAAGGCCTCAATTCACGGAGCATTATCAAACGTTTATCAAACATTTTATCAAACGTTTGATAATTTACCTCATGGGTAAAATCTCATTTTAAATTCACTAAGGTGTTATATATTTATCGAATGTTTTACCGATAAAACGTTCAACAAATATATAACACCTTAGTGAATTCAAAATGAGATTTTACCCATGAGGTAAATTATCAAACGTTTGATAAAATGTTTGATAAACGTTTGATAATGCTCCGTGAATTGAGGCCTAAAACACCAAATAATAAATGCTGAGTTAGAATTCTATATTTTTTATACATAAATGTAGTATGGCTACGGAGCTGAAATTATGTGAAATGACCTTAACACATTTAAAATGTCTTTTTAGGAACAAACATTCAAAACCTTTTGGCTTTTAAAAATCTATTTGTGGTCAAACTAGTTCTGCGTTAAGCTGTATGGGATTTATTTTAGCTCCTCCATGTGTGTTTTCTGTAAAGCTCAGGTGTTGTTGCCAGACCTTAATTATTACCTTACGCACCAAACAATGCAGCATATCAGGAAGCTCAATTAATATGACATATACAAAATTAATGACAAGCCACTCAACATTTTCCAGCAATGATCATTTGCATAAAAGAGTTGACTTTCTCATGCATTCACCTTTGCTTTTGAAGAACATGAGATCATTGACAAGTTCCCCCGTGTAGTCCTAAAGTGCTTTGTCATCGTCTCTCATGATCCTTGCAACGCCACAGAGATCTTGCATGGAGCCCCCGACTGAAAGAAATTGACAGTTACCTTGTTTTTCTTCCATTTGCAAATTATCTAATCAGCTGTTGTCAAACTGCTTCTGGATAGTTTTGTAGCCTAGTCCAGTCTTGTGCAGGTCTCTAATCTTATCCCTGAAATCCTCAAACAGCTGTTTGGTCTTGGCCATGGTGGCTAGTTTGGAATCTTATTGGCTGATTCTGTGGACAGGTGTCTTTTAAACAGGTCTTGTAACAAGCTGGAATTATGAGAATTCCCTTACAGAGGATGCTAATCTCAGCTCGTTACCTGCTTGTAGTGAAGCCACCTGGGTAACTGAAATATTGCAGGTAGATAGGGCAACAAATACTTATTTCACTAATTTTAATACAGTGGGATGCAAAAGTTTGGGCAACCTTGTTAATTGTCATGACTTTCCTTTATAAATTGTTGGTTGTTACGATAAAAAATGTCAGTTAAATACATCATATAGGAAACAAACACAGTGATATTTGAGAAGTGAAATGAAGTTTATTGGATTTACAGAAAGTTCGCAATAATTGTTTAAATGAAATTAGGCAGGTGCATACATTTGGGCACTGTTGTCATTTTATTGATTCCAAAACCCTTTAGAACTAATTATTGGAACTAAAATTGGCTTGGTAAGCTCAGTGACTCCTGACCTACATACACAGGTGAATCCAATTATGAGAAAGAGTATTTAAAGGGACACTTAAGGCAACCTAAAAAAATTAGTTTTACTCACCTGGAGCTTCTACCGGTCCCCTGCAGCTGTCCGGTGCCCACGCAGACTTGCTCCGATGCTCCTGTCCCCCGCCGGCAGCCACTTCCGTTTTCGGCGACAGGCACCGACAGGCCTGGGAACGCGAGTGATTCTTCGTGTTCCTGGCCACAATAGCGCCCTCTATACTGTTTATGTGGCCAGGAACGCTAAGAATCACTCGCGTTCCCAAGCCAGTTCAAGTTAAGGCTCGCAGTGGCAGACCAAGAGAAATCTTGGATAAACAGAAGCAACGAATGGTGAGAACAGTCAGAGTCAACCCACAGACCAGCACCAAAGACCTACAACATCATCTTGCTGCAGATGGAGTCATTTTGCATCATTCAACCATTCGGCGCACTTTACACAAGGAGATGCTGTATGTGAGAGTGATGCAGAGGAAGCCTTTTCTCCACCCACAGCACAAACAGAGACGCTTAAGGTATGCTAAGGCACATTTGGACAAGCCAGTTTCATTTTGGAATAAGGTGCTGTGGACTAATGAAACTAAAATTGAGTTATTTGGGCATAACAAGGGGCGTTATGCATGGAGGAAAAAGAACACAGCATTCCAAGAAAAACACCTGCTACCTGCAGTAAAATATGGTGGTGGTCTCATCATTCTGTGGGGCTGTGTGGCCAGTGCAAGGACTGGGAATCTTGTCAAAGTTAAGGCACGTATGGATACCACTCAGTATCGGCAGATTCTGGAGATCCTAAACATGGGTGCAGCTAAGGTTTTGGTGTCCCCAAACAGTCCATAAGTTGAGGCCCCCATCCATGAAAGAAGCGGCGCGGGGAAAAATGGATAGCCTTACCTCCAAACAAAGCGGCGCTTGAATGAAAAACTGGGTGTGGCCAAAAATGATGTGGGTGGAGCCAAATACTAGCAATTTCTAGGCCAAATTGAACCCAGGGCAAGGGCGTAAAATGCGCCCTCAACGTGGAGACAGGTATAGGTGCCCGCAGTATAGGTAGCCAGCTATAGGTCCCTGTAGTATGAGTAACCCATATAGTTGCCCCCAGTATAGGTTAGATAGGTAGGTGCCCCATATAGGTTAGATAGGTAGGTGCCCCCGTATAGGTTAGATAGGTAGGTGCCTCCAATATAGGTAGCCAATATATTTGCCCCAGTATAGGTTAGATAGGTAGGTGCCCCCATATAGGTTAAATTGGTAGGTGCCCCCAGTAAAGGTTAGATAGGTTGGTGCCTCTAATATAGGTAACCAGCATAGTTGCCCCCAGTATAGGTTAGATAGGGAGGTGCACGCAGTATAGGTTAGATAGGTAGGTACCCCTCAGTATAGGTTAGATAGGTATATGCCCCCAGTATAGGTTAGATAGGTATATGCCCCCAGTATAGACTAGATTGGTATATGCCCCCAGTATAGGTTAGATAGTTATATGCCCCCAGTATAGATTAGATAGGTATATGCCCCCAGTGTAGGTTAAATAAGTATATGCCCCCAGTATAAATTAGATTGGTAGATGCCCCCAGTATAGGTTAGATAGGTTTATGCCCCCAGTATAGGTTAGATAGGTATATGCCCCCCTAGTATAAATTAGATAGATATATGCCCCCAGTATAGATTAGATAAGTATATGCCCCCAGTATAGGTTAGATAGCCCTCAGTATAGATTAGATTGGTAGATACCCCCTGTGTAGGTTAGATAGGCATATGCTCCAGTATAGGTTAGATAAGTATATGGCCCCAGTATAGGTTAGATAGGTATATGCCTCCAATATAGGTTAGATAGGTATATGCCCCCAGGATAGGTTAGATAGGTATATGCCCCCAGTATAGGTTAGATAGGTATATGCCCCAGTATAGATTAGATTGGTATATGCCCCCAGTATAGGTTAGATAGATATATGCCCCCAGTATAGATTAGATTGGTAGATGCCCCCAGTATAGGTTAGATAGGTATATGCCCCCAGTATAGGTTAGATACGTATATGCCCCCAGTATAGTTTACATAGGTATATGCCCCCAGCATAGATTATATTGGTAGTTGCCCCAGTATAGGTTAGATAGGTATATGCCCCTAGTATAGGTTGAATAGGTATATGCCCCCAGTATAGGTTAGATTTGTATATGCCCACAGTACAGATTAGATTGGTGGATGCCCCCAGTATAGGCAGGAGGGTGTGCGCAGTGGCAGGGGAGAGGGCAGAGAGAAGTTTCCACTTACCTGCCTGGATCCTGCACACAGCTTCTATCTTCAGTCTGTCCCAGTGCGCATTGGTAAGAGCTCCCCCTGTGATGACAAGCGATTACGTCATCACAGGGGGCGCTGTTACCATAATGACAGATGGTGGGACAGGAAGTAGATAGAAGCTGTGTCCAGGATCCAGGCAGGTAAGTGGAAACTTTTTTCTACCCGCTCCCCGCTGCTGCGCACACCCTCCTGCCGCTCCGCTTGGTGCCCCCACCTGCACGCCTGCCGCCAACAGTAGAGCAATGACCCCCACAGTGTGAAGCCACAAGTGGGGGCATGCCTCGTCTGTATGCTGGCGGCGCCCCTGACCCTAAACACTGCTCAAAATCCACTAAGACATTCATGCAGAGGAACAAGTATAACATTCTGGAATGGCCATCTCAGTCCCCAGACCTGAATGTAATTGAAAATCTGTGGTGTGAGTTAAAGAGAGCTGTCCATGCTCGGAAGCCATCAAACCTGAATGAGCTAGTGATGATTTGTAAAGAGGAATGGTCCAAAATACCTGCAACCAGAATCCAGACTCTCATTGGAACCTATAGGAAGCGTTTAGAGGCTGTAACTTCTGCAAAAGAAGGATCTACTAAATATTGATTTAATTTATTTTTTGTGGTGCCCAAATTTATGCTCCTGCCTAATTTTGTTTAAACAATTATTGCACACTTTCTGTAAATCTAATAAACTTCATTTCACTTCTCAAATATCACTGTGTGTGTCTCCTATATCATATACTGTATTTAACTGACATTTTTTTTATTGTAACAACCAACGATTTATACAGGAAAATCATAAAAATTAACAAGGTTGCCCAAACTTTCGCATCCCACTGTACACATCAATCCCTGACTTTGGGGAACTGTGCCTTTGAGAGTTGATGGTGAACCAGAGCTCCTAGGTGTGTAGTAGTTTTAAAGGTGTTTTTATCTTTCAGGGACAACAAAGAAATTATTTGCATAATCAGCAGTGATGCACTGTGTGACATTTCACACATGTTCACTTCAACCTGAATAATTGCAAATACCTTCTGTTTTAAGAAGGTAAAATTCAGTTTTACAATTCTTTACTTGAGTCATTTAAATATTGCTTTGGAGAGAACAGGGTTATTAATATTTCTTGAGTGCCTGTAGATTGTTTGCATTTGTTTCCTGGTCACATTTATATACAGTACAGTATGAAGACTAGCTGAAGACCTGGCGTTGCCAGGGTTTGTTTTTGGTTGTTGTTGGCTCTGGCAACTTTTCCTAACTTTGACACAGTCTCTCAATAACCAAGTTTATGACCTTTGGGGTCCTTTGCATCAATAATTAAAATTTGTGAATTGAAATGAAACGAATCTTGCTGTTTGAGGTTCCGCCCCTGTATCAGGTTTGGGCCTCTGCTATTAACAGAGTAAGAATGTAAGCAGTTTAAATATTTCCCTTGAAAATCAATAGTTGAATTTTGATTGGCTATTTAAGACTCCACCCACTTTCCTGAATATTAATCCCAGTCACCCAGTGACCAACTATTGGAAGTTTGAGAACCCTGCCATTAACAGTGTAAGAATGGCTACAGTTTACACTTTCCTTGTGAAAATTTTTATTTTGCTCCGCCCACTTTTTTTTACCCCCGACACAAAGTCACTCAATAACCACGGTTTTGAGCTTTGCGGATCCTGACATCAATAATGTGATAATATAAGTGGTTTATCAAGCAAAAAAAATCTAATTGGCTGTTTTGGCTCTGCCCCATTTAGCGAATGTGAGCTCCAGTCACCCAATGACCAACTGTACCAGGTTTGAGGACTCTGCCATTAGCATTGCAAGAATGGCAGCAGTTTAAATATTCCCCTTCAAAACCAATAGGTAAAACCCAGGTGTGCAGGGGGAATGCAAAGCCCCCAGAACATATTTTCCCAGGAAGTAAGGGATCTAAATACCAAGTTTCATTGAAATTGGTCAAGGCGTTTTTGAATGATCGTGGCACATACATAAATACACACAAACACATCCGATTTTATATACCATTTATACCCGCAAATAAGCCGACCTGCGTATAAGCCGAGGTACCCACTTTTCCCTCAGAAACCAGGAAAAAGTGATTGAATCACATATAATCCCTCTCCACAGTAGCCACATGTGCCCCCAGTACAAGTTGTCCTCCCTCCGCGTAGCCAGATGTAACACACAAATGATATAGCTAGAGGCCGCACTAGCTACAGGCCCCACTAGATGGCATCATAGATACAGGGGCGTAGCAATAGGGGTTGCAGAGGTTGTGACCGCATCGGGGCCCTTGGGCCAGAGGGGCCCCGAAGGGCCCTCCCTGAACTGCAGTATTATCTCTATATTGGACCTGTGCTCATAATAATGACTTCTATAGATACTTTGAATAGTGGTAATCATTAACAAACTGTTCCCCATCCCCTTCCTGTACCTCTGACTCTGTAGTTGCCATTGGCAGGTTTTGAGGCGCCGTATCAATTGCTATGTATGGAGTGCTTGGGGGGCCCCATGTAAAACTTGCATCGGGGCCCACGGCTCCTTAGCTACGCCACTGCATAGATATGAGACACAGCGATTGCCACACAGTAAAAATCCCCAATCATTGCACCGCTGACACATTGCTTGCACACAGCGGACACAGGCAGTCCGGAGCAGCGTACTCTGCATACCATGTTGCGGGGCATAGGGGGCATGGACACAGCAGGGAGCCAGTAACAAAACCTGCCAGTAACAAAAACCTTTTCCACCATCTGTTCTGCTCCACTGACTTGCATATAAGCCAAGGGGTAACTTTTCAGCACATATTTTGTGTTGAAGAATTATACGTGAGTATATACAGTATATAGAATATTTTAAAGTTACAACTACAGTTTATGTGAATGCTTTGAGGTCGCTTTGTTATTTCATGTCTAGGAATATATACAGAAGATAAAATAAAGTCCTTGATTTTAGCTGTCAAAATGTATGGCAATGATTTACAGAAATATGAAATTGAAGTTGAGGTATCAGCACTGCTGTCATCTGGTATTATAAATAGGTAGCTAGGTACTCCTGACATTATAATTTCTCTTACATGCAAAACCGTAATTGGAAATTCTGCCACATGAAAATGACAAAATCTCATTCTGTGCACTGGATATACCGTACTATAATATTACCGATATTCTATTATCGTATCCTGACTCTCATTAGCCTGCCCTACCTAAACCTAACACCAACTTCCCCCCAACTGAGGGCTAACACTAACCCCCTATAACACACTAACTTAAACTGCTATTAGGTATGCTGGTAAATCCTGCAGCCACTAAGTACCATAATTACACAGCTGGCGTTGCAATATAGTTATCCTGTATGGCGCAGCAAAATTACCAGATGCAAGTGTGCGCCACAATTAGCTGTCTCAATAATTTCTCATCTTTGGGCTGATTCCCTGTAGATCCTTTAGGACGTTTCTGCTGCATCTGGAGCCTGTGATGCTATACCAACCCATTCATAATGTGAAGCCATTCATCCCCAATGTTCATCAATGTTGCCCAAACTATGAAAAAAGTTCCCAGGTGGAAGAACACAGGGACAGAGCACCACAGCGGCACCCCTAGCCATGGCTACACCCAGTGCTGCGAGCACCTGCAGCCTTATGGTAGTATGCCACTGGTGGAGGTATAATGTTAGGGACAGGTAGTGTTTTTTTCTTAGTATACAGGTTAGTGTCAGATATACTGAAGGGTTTACCCACTTCACTTATCTGTCCATTTTAATATGTTTTTGTAATGATTGTGTAATTCTTTCCATGGTCAGCGCATAGGATGCGTGCTGACACTGCGGAAATCCTCCACAAGCGTATAATCTGAGAGAACCCAGCAATGGTGCTATGCACCTGTAGAGGGGAATTCCTGCCGGCAGATGGAGCTGCAGAGTGCAGAGGAACAGATCCTCTGCACAGCCACAGATGCCAGATAGGAATTGTACGAGGGGAAGCAATGCAGGGCAAGATAGCCCTTAAAGAGAGAGAGCACAGAGACAAGGTGTATGTGTGTCCACCAATCTAGTCGCCATCCAGCGACGATGAACACACAACCGTGAAGACCAGGTGGGAAAGCAATCGCAAGAGATGGCGATTGCTAACAGCGACACAAGACTGAATAAGCACAGAGAAGGAATGTATGTATGTCCACCAATCTAGTCGCCCACCAGCGATGGTGAACACACAACAGTGGAAACCAAGTGAGAACGCAATCGCAAGAGATGCGATTGCCAATGAGAATGAACACAGGGACAGGATGTATGTGTGTGCACCAATCTAGTCGCCAACCAGCGACGGTGAACACACAACAGCAGAAACAAAGTAGGAACGCAATCGTGAGAGAGGCGATTGCCAGAAGTGACACAAGACTGAGCAGGACAGAGCACGAGAGTAGCAAAGGCACAGCAAACAACAATGAGAAGATAAGGAAAATAACAAACGCTAGCTAAACACGAACACCGCACTAATTCGCAACAGCGAACACGTTTCGGCACGATCACCGTGCGTTAAGCACCCAGTGATAAGCGTGCCACCCTAACTAACCACAAGTAATATAAATGAACACAAATAGACTGAGACAGACAGAATGAACGCTTGCGAAAGCAAGCGATCAACACAGACAAACAGGTTGCGTAGACGCTTGCTAATCGGTTGCCTCACACCAGGCAACAGCAGGCGCAAACACAGGACAAGACAGACAGATGAGTGCAGCCAGTAGCCACCGCGGCTATGGTCTACACTCCAGGAACTCAGGCACGGAAGATCCACCGCTGCTACCGCTAGAGCGAGTGCGATCCAAACAGACAAACAGATGGGGCTACCAGTAGCAACCGCTGCTCTGATTAGCACCCCTGAGGCAGAATAAAGAAGGAGGCACTGCTACTACCATTAGGGCTAATGCAATCCAGACAGATGAACAGAAGGGGCTACCAGTAGCAACCGCTGCTCTGGTTAGCACCCCCAGACAGACAGAACGATTTCCTGTCGACCGCCGCTGGTGGCAGGACAATCGCAGCAGAGAGACAACACAGGCAAAACAGATAAAGCAACCTGACTGCACTAGAGGAGTTGCCTAGTGCAGTCCCAAGGAATTAGTCTAAGATAACCTTTAACAAACAAACAGGGCTGATACTCTAGGAGAGTTCATCAGTAACAAACCATCATGACCAGCAAAGGATTGTGGGATCACATGGTATTTATGCTGCAAGCCTTCAAAGGAGACGACTAGGCAATTTGCATGACAAATGTATGCAAATTCCTCAGCAGCAGAGCAGGTCTGAAACTTGCAAAGTGAAGACAGGTCTCTCTTCCAGAGACCTGCAACCCACAGACTTGAGGAATGGTCAAACAGCTGTCTGTCTGTGCAGCCAGCTGAGCGGATCATTACAGTTTTATAGAGAGAAAATTTTCTTCCAAACCTCTGCTTTAAGTGATTAGATTTTGAAGCTTTAAGGTGGCCACACACCATACAATGGTTTAAATATCTTTTCAATCCAAGAATTGCAATCATTTTTTGACTGATTGTAATATTTCAAAAATCTGACCAATGTACCACACATATGTTCCATTTTCCCACAATTATGAAAAAAATGATAGAAAACTCAAAAAAATTGCTTGGGTCTGTACATCAAGTAATTGTCAATTTACCCTACCATTCAATTTTCATAATAATCGATCAGAAAAATACAACACTCCCAATTTTCTTTTATTGAATAAAAACTCGAAATTCAATCAATTTTCTAAAACAAATGAAAAAAAAAACTTTTCAATTTTTTGGGGCAACTGATTGTTTTTATCGAATTGACATAAAATTGGATCATTTTAATGGATGGTGTGTGGCCACCTTAACAGTCCTTCGGCCAATAAATAGTTACAAAACCTGCTATTACTTTGTATGCAGACTCAATCAATCTCAAAAGAACTGCCAGTTGTTGCTCTCCAAGTCATGTGATCGCTCTAGTTAACCAAACATAGTAATCCCATGTGTAGGAAAAGAACAGATACTGCTGCAAAGGTGGGGTGGGGGTGATCAGAGAGCACCCTACAAGGAAAGAGCACAGAGACACCAGGAGCCCTGATAGTGCAGTATGTCACAGCAAAAGGGAGTGTTAGGTATTTATAACAATGGAATACCCACAAAGGAGGGTTGCAGCTGGAGCTGGGCAACCAACACCTGCAGTCAGGGGGAGATGTACAAACCCCACTCCACTCGGGTGTCCAGACGAGCTGGACGTGGTCACGCTCTTGAAGAAAAAAGTACTGGAATGGTCCCAGTGTGGCAAGGACACTAGATCTCAACCAGAACACCCCAGCTAAAAAAGGAGGATGAGTGACACAAAAGGGGGAAAGAGGCACACAGGATATGATATAACTGTTAAAAACAAATACAAGGAAAAAAAGGTGAAGTGGCTTACCTCAATGATGACAATTCATGTGAGAACAACACATTTTTATTATGTATAATAAAAATGTGTTGTTCTCACACAAATTGTTGTCATTGAGGTAAGCCACCTCACCTTTTTCCTTTTATTTGTTTTTAACACAGTTTTATCACATCCTAGGTACCTCTTTCCCCCTTTCGAGATACTGCTGCAAGTCTGTTATTTCCTCAGAACTCTACAGTGTGGGGAGAGAACAGGCTGCCTGATGACAACAGCATCTGTATTTTTGTGTGTAGAAATGTTTTGTATTACCGTATTAAATAATAAATAGTACAAAGACAAATATAATTCAATAAAAAATCTAAAGTAACAATAAAGCTAATATCAAATAGCAGATTACTGAGGTATGTATGTGCATAGTTGGTCCATTTAATTGTCTGTTTCAATCACTAACTCCATTTCCCAAGAAAGAAAAGGCTTCTTCAATCAACAGACAACCCCTCAGGCATGTGTGTGCTCTTTTCTGAAGCTGCCCACATTTCATTTTTTGTTACAGCAGCTTTGCAACCTTTGGTATAGAGATGACTAATTCTAGTGCTTAGTGTACAAAATATTTTAAGAGATTGCTGTAAATGATAAAATGCTCCCTCACCTATTTGACTTACCATGTATTTAAATGCACTCATATGTTTTGGAAATAATTACATGTGAAAATAAAGGGCTGTCATAGTTTGACAATCTGAATATTTGTGACTTTTCACAAGATAAGGTTGAAAAAAAAAACCAAAGTGAAACACAAACAAAGTAAGTTTAGCGGAATGAGACTAAAAATACAATGAAAAGGTTTGTTGTTTTTGAGCCTTACCGATGTCGACTATGGTAAGTTGTTCAATAGGCATTCCTCAGCGCTGGCACACACCCTGATTCTTTTCTGCGTTGTATTGAAATAATGAGCCTTCCTTTTTCAGTGCTACTTATGTTTGGAAACAATATTGTCATTGTACTGTTATACTATGATGTAAAAAAGTGACCTTTTGAAGTACATTTTCTCAGAACACTCTTGTACTTCCTGCTATCTTGATGTTTTTAGCCACTAAAATCTCAACACGCTAACCCCCTTTTTTAATTGTTCTTTTGCAATTAAAAGATAGAATTTGCATTTTATGCAATAAAACATGCGCAATACAGTATTATAAAAATAGAATTTATATTGTCTTGCCCAAAATATAAAACATACTAAGGAAGACACTGTGGGGTTGACATACAATAGTAGAGGCAAGCAGTCAGGCAGTGCAGTGCTGTTAATAACTCGCTTGCACTCTTTATCTTCAGTTGTTCACATGGCCGGCCTTAGCTTTCACAGCGCCCTGTGCGAAACCTGATTTTTGTGCCCCCCTTCATCCTCTTCACGCATGCGCACACACACACGCACGCACACACACACACAGGCCCATATGCAATACACCTTTTCTCCTGAGATATCTCCTAGGACAGTGGTTCCCAACCTTTTTGACGTCGTGACACATCACGCCAAATGCTCAGATCTCTTTGACACATCACATATGTATAATAGGAAAAATACTATTAATATCCACAAATGGATGGAAAGAGTGCATTATCCTGAATATACTTAAAAATGAAGGCTAGAACCTTTCAGGAATATTAATAAAAACAATCAGTGGGACAGTTAGCTAACCCCCCCCCCCCCCCCATTTAGAATGATAGCACAGCACCGACAATTTGCACCACGCGTTATAGCCACAGTGCGCCCCCCTAAAAAAATATGCCCCCCGATCTCACATGTAGGTGCCCTCAATATAGGTTGCCAAGCAATAGGTGCCCCCAGTGTAGGAAGTCAGTTGAAGGTCTCCATCCCCCCATAGGTAGCCAGGCGTAGGTGCCTCCAGTATAGGTAGCCAGGTGTTGATGCCCTCAGTAAAGGTAGCCAGCTATAGGTGCCCCCAGTATAGGAAATCAGGTGTAGGTGCTCTCAGTATAGGTAACCAGCTATTAGGTGCCCCCTTGGAAGCCGGCACCCTGAGCGCCCGCTCTGGTCGCACAAGTCAAAGGCCGGCTATGGTTGTTCATAAATTTGCTTATATGGCTGAATGTGCACAGATTTATTACCCAGTTCTTCAGCTAGGTGCTGGCTGTAATGATCACCAGCACAGAACAGAGCAAACAATGATAAAAACAGGGATTGTATACAAAATAATGAACCACTTCACACCTAGACCTGTTTCTTCTTGAAGACTATATAGCAGTGTTGAGTAGTGATGGTCATGTCTAGGAAAACGCATGGAGTAGCATGTGATTTGTTAGATCAGCTGACAGATTTGTAAAACTCTGATTTGCTGTGATCAAATCCTACTTTAACACATAATCATGAATAGCAAATCATCTGAGACTTACATATTTATCACCTGACCAAACTGATCCATGCTTATCCGTGAGTTCTCCTAGACACTGCTTAGTGACACCTTAGTGACATACTGTATACATTTTTTTGTGAGGAGGCACAAACTAGATTTTTTTCCTATAAATTATTTTATTTCCTATGCCTGATAAGGGGGAAAAGAAAAAAAACTGTTATTATTTTAAAATAGTGAAAGTGCTACTGGATTTAATAAACACAAAATTACATTTGGCATTAAATTTGGCTATTTATACTATTTATTTTAAATCTTATGTTTTGTTGCTGCTATAATATATGGTTATGGTATTCAATTTTGAAATAAAGTTATATTTTACAGTATCACCGTATATAATCGCATATAAGCCGACCTGTGTATAAGCCGAGATGCCCACTTTCCCCCCAGAAATCATAAAAAAGTAGTTGACCAGCGTGTAAACCGAGGGTAGAAAATGCAGTGACTTCTGAGTTTCAATCACAATCATAAGTAATAAATAAGTTGCTCAATCCCCCCTCCACACACACTAAATTGTATAGGTGCATATTGTATAAGACAATAAGGTGAGCGCAACAATAAACAGAAAAATGTGCCAGTGCAGAGTAGTTAGAGCACAGAATTTCAATATAGCGCACACCTGTAAACAGTGAAGACACTTAGATCAGGCCCAAAAGATAGACCCCCATGAAGAAAGTGCAGGAAAAATAGTTCAGGCAGTGTCCCTTTAAGAGCCAGGAACCATTAACCACTTAACGACCGCCTAACGCCCATAGGTGTCGGCGGGTCGTTAGTGGTATAGCATGGACCTTTCCATGCCAGTTCACGGAGGGTGTCTCCGTGAACAGCCGGAGATCCGCCGATCGCGGCTCGCCGGCAAAATGTAAACACGCGGGGAAGAAATCCCCGCTGTTTACAACACACGGCGCTGCTGCGCAGCAGCGCTGTGATGTAGATCGGCGATCCCCGGCCTCTGATTGGCCGGGGATCGCCTGCATCTGATAGGCAGAAGCCTATCCTATCAGGCGCAGGACGAATATCCGTCCTGCGCCGCTCAGAGGGTAAGGGAGAGGGAGGGAAAGCCGGGGAGGGCGGAAAGCGCTCCGGAGGGGGGCTTTGAAGAGCCCCCCCGGGAAGGGCGGGTAGCCGGCGGCGATCAGACCCCCCCAGCAGGACATCCCCCTAGTGGGGAAAAAAGGGGGGAAGTCTGATCGCCCTGGCTATTTCCTGATCGGTGCTGCGGGCTGGAGAGTCCACGCAGCACCGATCAGAAGAAAATCCCCTGGTCCTTTAGTGTGCAGTAATGTAAAATCTAATAAGCCACAAGACTGGGTCCTAGGGGAAATAGTGATGGTGAGTGGGTACAGCGCAGAAGAAGAGCACTTACCAAAAAGACAGGGGGGAAAGCAGCCCTCACCCATACAAGAACCTTTGCTATTTGCTGCGTAAAGGATTGATTGGAGGAGCACTTCTTCTGTGCCCTCTTCTCTGCCTCGATTGGAGGAGCCCTCCTTCTGCTCTGCCTCCTCCATCTTCATTGGAGTAGAGCGCCTTCCGTTCTCCATTCTGCTCTGCCTCCTCCATCTTGATTGGAGGATCGCTCAGAGGACGTCTATGCCGGGTGCTGACAGACTGGAGCCACACCGGACCCCTTGTGGTCATACAGAAGCTGAGCAGTGAACTAATCCGTGTGTCCTCTGAGCAGTATGGAGCGCCACTCAATCCGTTCCTCCGTACAGTAATGCCAATCAGCGTAATGTGGAGGAACTTCAGGCATGCTCTCCCGCGGTGGCCTGATTATCTACAGAGAAGCATGTATACAGGGCGGACATCTGATCCTCGCCAGTCACAGGCTGCAATGCCGAAACACACCGTTCCACTCCTTCTCTGCTGTCTGGTCACTCGGGCATAGGAACAGGTAAGACCGGACACAGACATGGCAGGCTGCTGTAGCTGACTCGCGTATAAGCTGAGGGGGTTACTTTTAAACACATTTTTGGTGCTTTAAAATTTTGGCTTATACGCGAGTTTATACTGTATGTATTTTTCCCCCTTGTACAGGTTTATAGAAAGCATAATTAGTTGCTTTATTATGCAGAGGGGTATGGTTTCAAAAGTGGGTGGGGTGATAGGAGGTGGCTAAACAGCAGGTGCTCAGCCACGCTACAGACATTTTGGAGTTGCTCCTTTTATTGCCTGATGAAGCGGGACTGTGCCCACGAAACGCGATGCAAAGTGGAGTGTATGTTCAATAAATGTTATTTTTGATATAAATAATGAATCCCTGTCTGTTTGATTTTGAGGGAGGTAAGTCCACCACTTCCCCCTTTTTAAACGTTTTTTAGACGCTTTTATCCTATTTTGGCACCTCTGTTCAAATAAATTTTCAACAGCATTTTCATAGTAATAGCCTTCATATTTTTGTTATAGCTTGCCCTGGTGATCTAGGGGTCCCCCCTCTTATTTATACCATCCCTGTGGTCTAATGGAGCATTCCCTGGGGTCTACTGGTCCCCTTCCCTTATCTACCCTGGTAGTCTAGTGGTATCATCCTTCCCTTTAATTCATTCCCTTGTAGTCTAGTGCCCCCTCTTTACCACAGCTCTCCCTGGTAGTCTAGTGGTCCCTCTTCACTCATATAGTTTTCCTGGTAGCCTAGTGGTACCTTCTTCCCCTTTAAGCATCCCTTGGTAGTCTAGTGGTCTTCCCCTTTCCCTGGCATTCTCTGGTGGTCTAGGGGCTGCCCCATCAACCACCTTTGAAAAAATCGGCAGCAGGAAGCATTGCTGGGTAAATATGTCTCACCTCTCTTGGTTCCTGTGGCGACCTGCTCTTTCCCCTCACTAGTACTAATGCCGGTCCACTTGTGTCTGTGTATTGGGTCCCGATCCAGTATACGCAGACACAAGAGGTCAACATCAGATCAAGTCAAGGGAGAGAGCTGATCCCCACAGAAATCAGGAGAGGTGATACATATTTACAGCATTGCTTCCAGCTGCTGATGATTTCTCCTGAGGGGAGGGAGGAATCAGACACTAGGGTGAAAGACCCTGGTTAGTGCTCTCAAGTTTGCCTTAGGTGGTAAGCTTATTGGCACTACAGACTAATAATCATGTCCTTCTCCCAAAACTTGTGGCAGAAAGGACGTGAATGTACTGTAGTGCATAAGTGGTCAATAAAACATCAACATAGTCTCAGTAATATAATCCTATACAGGGTATAAGTGGTCAATAAAACTGTTCCCATGTCAGGGGTGTTGATATAAGTCTCCCGCTGAGATCACCTGCCACGCCCGTGCATGCTCTCGTGCTCATTCTCGTTGCTGCCTATTAGTACACAGATCAGTGAATATGAACACAATTCCCATTCACCGATCTAAGTGCCTGTGATCAGTGATCACCGGCATCAATGAGATGCCGGTGGTCACTGACTAAAGTGTAAGTAAAGCATACACGCATTACTTCCTGTAACGCATGTATGCAGTAAACAGAACACACTAGGAATAAAGTGGGAGGGGCATCTAGCAGCCAAATAGTAAAATTACACCTACACACATCCCATTAAATAAATATTCCTAAACTACCCCATTACCCTTACCTCTCCTCCCAAAGTTATGAAAATAAAACCATTTTATAAACAGTGACATTTAAAAAAAGATACAGAAATAGCTACCTTAGGGACTCAACTTTTTTTATATGTATTTCATGGGGGTATATTATTGTTTTTTTTATGCAAATAAGGGCATGTAATTAGTAAAGGATGCAAAACTGAAAAAATACACCTTTATTTTCAAGTAAAATATTGTTGCCATACATTGTGATAGGGACATTACTTAAACGGTGTAATAGCCGGGACAAATGGGAAAATAAAATATGTGGGTTTTAATTACAGTTCAATGTATTATTTTAAAACTATAATGGCTGAAAACTGAGAAATAATGATTTTTTTCCATTTTTTTCTTATTCTGTTAAAATGCATTTAGAATAAAATAATTCTTATCATAAGAGGAAAAACCCCTTAGTGGTGAACTGGTTAAAAACCGCTAACAATACTGTATAAGCATTGAAAAAAAGCACAATACAACTTGATGAGGAATATCAGGATTCTCACTTCACATGCTGCACACCAACGATGTACAGGAGATAGGGCAGCAAATCAGTGCTGATTCCACAGTTAAGAAATCATGCAAAGCACAAATATTGCAACATTAGTTATGACCTTATTCCTGTCACTTACCACTGTCCAAAAAACACTTTAGCTGCAACATGAAGCTGTCATATATATGTATAAATATAAACATAGCTGTCATAGCTGCATTATTAACATATAAATGATCCCCCACATGGCTAATAAAAGGGCTTTGGGTCCTTTTCCACTAGCAATCGCAATCACAAATCACAAACGCCAGCGATTGCGATTTTTCATTAATGCGATTGCGATTTGCATTTGCATTGCATTATCATTGTAAAAATCGCTCCAGAAAGTGATTGCGATTTGCGATTTCCAAATCGAATCACTGTAGTGGAAAATACTTCTTGTGATTTCTATGATAAAGTAACAACCCTAGCGATTTAAAAATCACTAGCGATTTGCGATTTTGCGAATCAGCACACATTACTGAAAGCAAGCCCCTAACTCCACCCAAATTCTGATTCATGCATAATTACATTATTACCCAATCACAATGCTTTCATTTTGGATAAGCAGGCAGTTTTGAATCAAGACTGCTTTTACTGATCGCTAACACGGCACAATACCCTATTGCTACTATTTTGGATAAGCCGCACACACTACCAGCCAATCATTATTTCCAAGCCTGTGCTTAATGCAGCTAATCCAAGTGCATAGTCATGACTACCAATTTGATTTTAAAGTTTCACAAATATGATATCATATACAGTAGGTACATGCTGAGAATATACCAACCAAACACAAATATACTCCACTTTTTCAATTAAAACCACATTTATTTACTACAGGCAATAAGGCAGGAAGAACACTTGTCCGTGCAGAAAAGCATCAGTTTTTTGCCACATACATTTCTACGCTTTTTTCATGCGTATGCATTTTTTCAGGTGCGTGTTATGTGCGTTTTTTGTGCATTTCTGTTTTGCATTTTTAAGTAGAAGAGTATCAGACCGGCACCATCTGAAGTATTAATGCTCTTTAATCACTAAAGAGCATTAATACTTTAGGCCTGGAACCCACTGAAAACAGCAAACGCGAAACGCTACCGCTAGAGTTTTGTCTGAGCGGTTTGCAAGTGGATTCATGCGCGTTTGCGGTCGCGTTTTGCAACATTGTATTTTTTTACTCAGCGGTTGCGTAGCGTTTTGCGTTTTGCGTTTTTATCCTGATTGGTCCTGTGAATTATTTTTCATTTTGTTACAGTGTGCTGAACCGCAAAACGCTAGCAAAGCGCTCAGTTTAGGTTTTGCTGAGCGTTTCCGCTAGCGTTTCAATACTTTACATTGAAGCGCTAACGCTCCCAAAATGCTGCACGTCCTGCATTTGCGTTTCTGGGAAACGCAAACGCTCCTGTGGAAGTTGCACCATCCATTAACATTGGCCCAGCGTTTTGGCAAAGTGCTAGCGTATCGCAACGCTGCCAAAACGCTGCCAAAAGCGCTCCTGTGGGTTCCAGCCCTTAGATGGTGCCGGTCTGATACTCTTCTACATAGGTTTACTCTGGAGTGCTGCCAGACCTAACCGTCACTACATCTTTGCTACGTGTTTTGCATTTTTAATGAATATTCAAATTGGTCAAGTGAAAAAAAATTATGCAAATTGTAAGTGATCTTGATTTTCCACAGGAAAGCATTGAATGCAAATAACATGCGATTCACATAATGCATGAACAAAGAAAGAACTTGTTGAGCGAATTTTAAATGCAGAGAAAATAAGATTGTGAATAGCACAGCAATGCGATTTTTGGTGTGTTCCATAGACTTACATTACATGCAAATTTGCATGTGTTTCCCAATCAAATGCAATACACATGAGATTCAAATAAGTCTCCACCCTGCCTAATGCCTGGTACACACCATTCAATTTCCCATAAGTTTGGCGGGCCAAATCGATCATTTCCGACAGGTCCGATCAGATTTCCAATTGATTTTCCGATCAATTTTTTTATCACTTCTGCACAAAATTAATCAGAAAATGAATGGGAAACCTGATCGGACCTGTCTTCCCTAAAGAAGTCAGCTGTGATTATATCATTATCTTCTGAAAACACCTGAGGTTTGCAAATCAAATGTATGTCTAGAATTGTGAGAGGGAATAATGCATAACCTTTATTGGCAAAAGTTCAGGTACATGGTTCCGGCACATTGGAAGACACAAGTGAGAGGGAGGGAGGAAGGCACGCAGGGGAGCAGGCACACAAATTATTATTATTTTTTATTTTATATATATTAAACCTGTTTCTCACCAGAGGCATCGTTCCTTCCTCCTTCAAACAAGCCCTTATTATGCCTATACTCAAAAAACCATCTCTTGACCCCGCTTCCCTGCCCAACTACTGACCTATTTCTTTCCTCCCCTTCAAAACTACTTGAGCGCCACGTTTACACTGACTTAGTCCATCACCTCACTGCTAATTCTCTGATTGAAAACCCCCAATCTGGATTACGCCCCAGCCACTCAAACGAAACTGCCCTACTTAAAGTAACAAACGACCTAGTGACTGCTAAATCTAAAGGCCTCTACTCTATTCTTATCCTTCTAGACCTCTCTTCAGCTTTTGATACAGTGGACCACACTTCTCCAAATCCTCTCATCTGTGGGCATTCAGGGTCTTGCTCTCTCCTGGCTTTCCTCCTACCTCTCAGATAGGACCTTTAGAGTTGCCTACTCCAGCACCACCTCCTCTCCATGTCCCCTCACTGTTGGAGTTCCCCAAGGCTCAGTCCTCGGACCTCTCTTTTTCTCTATCTACACATATGGTCTTGGTCAACTCATTAGCTCCTTTGGTTTCCAATCTCACCTATACGCTGACGATACCCAGATCTACATTTCAGCACCTGAGTTAGACACCTTAACAGCTCGTGTCCCGGACTGTTTCAATGCAATCGCCTCTTTCATGTCCTCCCGTTTCCTGAAACCCAATATGGACAAGACTGAAATAGTAGTCTTCCCACCTCACAACTCAATGCCCCCGCCAGACATCACTATTTCTGTTGATGGCACCTCCATAACACCTGTCCCCCAGGCCCCCAGGCTCGCTGTCTAGGTGTAAGTCTCACATTCAAACCACACATTGACAAACTATCCCCCTCTTGTCGCCTCCACCTAAAAAACATTTCCCGCATCCGCCCTTTTCTAACACAGGACACTACCAAACTTCTGGTGCACACCCTGATTATGTCCCGACTAGACTATTGCAACTCTCTGCTCTGCGGCCTCCCTGCCAACCGCTTCTCCAGCCCAATTCCCCTCTGCCAGTCCCTTCACTGGCTGCCAGTTACACAAAGGATACAATTTAAAATTCTTAAGGTAGCCATACACTGGTCGATTTGCCATTAGATCGACCAGCTGACAGATCCCTATCTGATCGAATCTGATCAGAGAGGGATCGTATGGCTGCCTTTACTGCAAACAGATTGTGAATCAATTTCAGCCTGAAACTGATCACAATCTGTGGAGCCGCCACTGCCGCCTGTCCCCCCCCCCCCGCGCATACATTACCTGACGCTGGCTCCCGGGCATCTTCTCCGCATCTTCTCCACGCTGCACCCGCTCCATGTCGAAACGGCCGCGAATCGGGCCAGTGTATGGCCACCTTTACTCTCGCCTACAAAGCTCTCCACAACCTAGCTTCTTCCTATCTTAATCAACTTATTTCCAGATACCATCCTGCACACAATCTCCGCTCTGCTAACGATATCCTTTTGTCTTCTTCCCTGATCACCTCTTCCCACTCCCGCTTGCAAGACTTCTCTCGATCCTCTCACCTCCTCTGGAACACTTTCCCTCAACACATCCACCACTCACCCACACTTACTAATTTTAGGCACAATCTGAGAATTCAGCATACTCTCCTACCTAGGATACTGCCCACTGACCACCATTTCTACCACTCCACACACAGCTTCCCTTTACCTACTGTCCTATACCTTAAATGTTTAGACTGTAAGGCCCGGTTCACACTTGCGGTGGCCCTCCGGAATCGCCGTGCCGGAGCCGCACCGCCTGCAGAACGGACGGAACGGACGCACGGCATAGCAATTAAAGCCTATGCGTCCGTTCACATGGGTCCGTTCTGCAGAACCGGAGCCGGACCGGATCCGGGCCGGATCCGGACTCCGGCCTCCGTTCCAACATGCGCTATTTTTTCATCCGGCCCCTCCGGCAGCCGTATCCGGGGCGGAGCCGGACTGCACCATCCGGCCAATACAAACAAATGGGAACCGGAGGCCGCACAACACACTGGCTGAGAAATCCGGATCTTCTACCCCACTTCCTATGCGGATTTTTGCGGCGATACTGGCTGGGGACACATGGGCAAGCATTTTGGAGTGGAGCAGCACGAGCTGGAGGTGTTGGCAGGATGTTGGCAGCATGTCGGAGGTGGAGGTGAGTGCTAAACAGCAGAGGGCCTGATTCCACAGGTCCCCCTTCTGCTGACCTCCCAGACCCCAACATTTTTTTTTTTTTTACGTATATTTTGCCAAACGGATCCGGATCGCATCCTGATTACCACCTGATGCAACCTGACCGGATCCGGATCGGATCCGGATCAGAACCGTACGGTTCCGATCCGGATCCAGTCCGGATCCGGTCAGGTCATCCGGTCCGTTTGGCAAACAACCGCTAATGTGAACCGGGCCTAAGGCCTTTTGGCCAGGGCTCTCTTCCCCTTTTGTCTCAGAATGCTGTGTAATGGGTGTACATACCTCCCCCCCCGCCCCCCCCACACACCTTTTGTATAAACAAGTAGTTAATTTGTTCACTGTATTAGCTGTTATACTCTCTTGTCTTGTATCAAGTGTTGTATTGTATACTCTGTATTGTTATACCTTGTCTGCTATTGTACAGCGCCATGGAAGATGCTGGCGCTATATAAATCAAAAATAATAATAATAACACAAATACACTAATAACACGTTTCATATCATTGGGCGTTCGTAAGTTGAGGATTTGCTGCCTTTGCCGTATAACACGTAGAGAATTTTTTCTCCCTATTTTTTGTCTTATACGGCGGGAAATACGGTACGTAGCCCACCACATAATGGGTGGTATTGCCAGAATAAATGAGCCAGGCATTGTGAGACACTGAAACTTAAGCAAAAATAGCCCATAGGTCAGTAGCATTGGGGGAAGGGCATATAGAAGAAAGGGGTCGAGGAGGGGGTTTATTCCTACCTTGTACTTGGGGAAGATGGGGTAACTATAGAACACAAGTGGCCATAGGTCCTTGGCGAGCTTATGGTGGAATCCAAGCTTCCCCTTTAATAGTAAGGATATCCTCAGACATCCATCCCCACAAAGGTATATAGGTAAAATAGGTCATTTTTGAACCTCCACCTATTTAAAAGAAAGGGCTAAAAGTATATCTGGAGTAAAAGCTTCCAATGAAAGCCTTCATTAAAATAATTAAGTATTTTTTTCATCAGAGCCCCTACTTATTTTTTTTTACCAATAATTTTTTTTTATTGAATTTAATAATAACATACAATCAGTTGCATAAAAGAAACATTAGTGAGAAAAGTCGGAGTGAAAAAACTCTCCATGCCTGGAGAGGAGCAAGATAACAGCAACAAATAGATAAGTATTTATCTTGTTACTGATGTCAAACAAAATGCGATGGGCCACATAATACAGGCGATAACATCAAAACATATGTACATATACACTCAAGCAGGAGATAAAGTATATATGACCCCACAATGATAACAAGTCCTTCTATCTAGCAATTTTCCTAATTTACATGGCCATGTGGGCTTGGGAAGCTAGAGTATAAAGAAGTAATAAGGTCTATCAAGAATATTGTGTTATGGAGAGAAGGTAGAAAGCAGAGAGATGGTAGAAGAAAACAGAACATATCATGGTCCCATACATTATTTAGAAGGAACATTGCAATTTCACTATCAGGAAGTGGTAACACTCAGTAACTATTAATAGACCAAGTTGAGCCCCGGCTTATTTTGAAGAACAGAGTAATAAAAGTATTTGAAATAACAAGCTACAGTAAAAACTTTTATTAAAGTAATATATATACAGTACTGTATATTTTTTTATTTACATTCTTCTGTATACTTCTCTCTAATGGTATTTTGTTCTGTATACTTCTATTTTTTTATTGTCTTCTGGCAATTTCATCTGTAACCTTCTTACTTCTGCTTTAAAATATTCTGTTCTTCCATTATTCATTTTTTTCTGTCTTCTACCTTCTTTCTTCTTATATCTTGATTGCAGAGTCGCCAACCTCTCCACCACTTCCAACTGGACTACTGCCTCAGCACTGCCAACACCACCAGACTCCTGCTGCAGATCTGCTGACACCCCCACACATTTTAAATGTAATTTAAAAAATTGAAACCATAAAAAAGCACTTTTTTTTGTAATAAGTGATGTCTCATCTAAAAGATAACATAAGTTTAGCACTCATCTGCCCTTGTTTTTTATGTTAAAAAATATTTACCCAAATCTAATGCACTAACTGAATCAGATTAAAAGACCAGAAAAAGGTGCACGGATAAGTCCTTTCTTAAACTGCTGGGTGAACTAAAATTCCACTGGCAGTTAAATGTTAATTGCATCATTTAATTTGAAAATCATGAATCATGAAAAAATACTAAAACATTTGCCAGCCCTTAACACTTTCCCTGCCAGCCGATTTTGTCCTAAGCCCGACATCTACTGCCAAGCAGTCTTTAGACATTTTGCACTCATTAGCTTTAATTAACCACTTGACAACCAGGGGATCCCCGGCCAATCAGAAGCCGGGGATCGCCGATCTCCTTTATGGCGCTGCTGCGCAGCAGCGCCATATGATGTAAACACAGGGGATTTCTTCCCCGCGTGTTTACAATAAGCCTGCGAGCCGTAATCGGAGGCTCGCAGGCTGTTTACGGAGACACCCACCGTGAACTGACATGGAACGGTTTCCATGGAAACACCACTTCGACCTGCCGACGCCTATCGGCGTTAGGCGGTCGTTAAGTGGTTAAGATTTTTGAGAAGAAAACCACCATGAAATAAGACATATTATATATTGTTTTTCCACAATGAATTGGGCTTGAACACTGAAACAAAATTTTGTACTTTTCCTGGATATTTAACAACATTTTAAAGTGAAATATAAAATACAATATTTGTCTGTTGTGTTTTTTTTCAAAGAAGAATTACATTTACAGACAAAAATGTTACTTTTTGTAAAAGCCCTGATCCTGCTGAATCCAACAATATAAGATATGTATAGGTAGGCAGGTATAGGTGCTGCCAGTACAGGTAGCCAGATATAGGTGCAGCAAATATAGGTAGCCTGAAATAGGTGCCACCATCACAGGTAGCCAGATATAGGTGCAGCCAGTGTAGGTAGCCTGAAATAGGTGCCGCCAGCCAGTACAGGTAGCCAGATATAGGTGCAGCCAGTATAGGTAGCCAAGGATAGATGCCCCCAGTACAGGTAGCCATGTATAGGTGCAACCAGTATAGGTATCCTGGAATAGGTGCTGCCAGCCAGTACAGGTAGCCAGATATAGGTGCAGCCAGTATAGGTAGCCGACATCATCCTCCCTCCATCTCCATGGGCCCCCCTCCTGTGCCCCCCTGCAGAGCTGGATCAGTGGTTCAGTGTGGAATTAACACCTGATCACTCACTCCATGCGTTGCCCCCTCTTGCAACAGGCTCCTCTCTGGCCACCCGATCTCTGTATGACGCGTCATACAGGGGAACGGGAAGTAGAGAACAGATGGCTGCAGCACACCACATGGAGCGATCTGGTGAGTTAATTAAACCCCGACAGCTGCTCTAGCTCTGAAGGGGGGCACAGGAGGGGGGCCCAAGGAGAGGGACGAAGGAATGATGTCAGCCCCCCTCCCCACTTCTTCCTCCATGCAGAAATAAAAAAAATGTACTAGGTACATTTTGGGCACTTAGAGAGAGGGTGGGGTCCAACAGTGAGGGGGCACGAGGCTGGCGACAGCTTGTGCCCTGTAACTCCGCTCGCAATGAGCAGATGTCTGTATTGTTGGGCTATGAGTAAGGACGTTGTTGTCCAAAACATGTCAGTCTTTTATTTGTTTGGCTGTCACCAGCTGGAGAGTATGGATACAACTTTAAGCCAACTGTTCGCTGTTACCTGATTCCGGCACGACGGGGCGAGAGTGTCTCGGTTTCTTTCCTCTGTCTTGTTTGCCCTACAAACAAGATGGCATAATACGCAATTACCCAGCGTAGTCTTGCTGGGGGTAAAATGTCGGAATAAGTCCAATACTTCGGGGCCTTTTACCACTCCTGTGTGTATCAGCCTGGTACACATCTTCGATTTTGATTGGCCATCACTGACCAGTTTTACCACCTCTGTGTAGTATGAGGGTTTACCTACACAATCTGCTCATATTATTCTATATCTGTTAGCCCTCATACTACATGGAGGTGGTAAAATTAGTCAATGATTGGCCAATTATGATTGCAGGTTTTAAAGGCTTTAAATACTATGAAATTATTGTGTAAGCTCTTGTACTACACTGGAGTGGTAAAAGGAGGTGGTAAAATTAGTCAGCGATTGGCTAATTATAATTGACCAGCCTGGTACACACTTTCAATTATGATTGGTCATTCACTGACCAAAATGATCACCTCCATGTAGTATGAGGGTTTTACTTAACACAATCATCACCAAACTGCTACATACTGTATGTCAGAGCCAATTGTAGGAGCATGATCATTTTTCTCAAAAAAGACCTTGCGGTTTTTACAAGAAAATTATTTTACCATTTAGGGAGGATAACTCCATTTTGAAATGGGAGCAGTATCCCATTTAAAACAGTTTGCAGCTAAAGCAAAGCCCCCAATTATGTCATTATCCCAAATATCTGCTACACATAGTAGGGTTCCTTGTAGCACCATCTAAAAAAAATAAATCTAAAAGACCATGTCGTTTTTGAGAAAATGCATTTTTTAAGTTCTGATGGGAAAAGGTGCTTTTTATGACCTGTAGAGCATCAGTATTACTCACCTCCACAAGTGGTTGTAGTGGCTGTAATTTTCTGTCTGATGGACACTTGAAATCACCCCACAATACTACAGTGTATTTTATATTACAAAGAGATTTTGCCGAAGACATAACAATGACAGTTGTTTAGGTAACACTGTCAATGACTAACTGTACAAGATTTCTTGTTAGTCATTAAAAGTATTACCTAAACAACTTCTGTTGTCCGATTGTCTCCATGACTAACGCTGGACCACATGCAAGAGAATTTGTTAGAAAACATTTTATATTTTGCAAGCTGTCATATTGCAAAACACCAGTAGATGTCACCCTAGTTATATATAAAAAAACATTGCGTAATTAAGCTTAGGAATGAACAGCTAACTTGAAGTTAGAAGAACATAGAGGCTGCCATTTCCAGAGGCCCCCCCTCTGGACAAATTGGTGTGGCCAGACATCAAAATGTGGTTGTGGTCATGGGTGGAGTCAAATGTTGTTTAGATAGCCATATGTGTTACCCTTCCCCCCGTTCAGATAGCCAAATATGCCCCCTTTTATATAGCCAGGTGTGCCTCCTTTTATAGCCAGATCCAAGCCAGTGCTTGGAGTGCCCTGTTGGCCCCCCTTTTCCTGGGATCCTGGGGGGCCTCCACGTGGCGATCCTGCATAAGTGCTAAATGCTGCGCGAACTTATCCCCGACAGGGCAAACATTTTGCGGTGAGTTAGTTGGCAAAACCCTGCATATCCTGGCATGCGAAAGCGAATGCAGATTTGCTTGAGCAGTGTCTCATGAATAAGCTAATTAGGCCTTATCTGCAAAGCCAGGTATATAAGGGTTCACTTGGTGTTTGATGCACACACCCTTTTTGCAATACATAGCCAGATGTTCCTCCCTATAGATAGCCAGCTGTGTCCCCCATTTAGATAGCCAGGTGTGTGCCGCTTTTTCTGCTGCTGTTAACGTTTCTGCACTCCTCTGCAGAGGGAAGGAGAGATGTGGAAGCACTTTGGGCAGGGCAAGCCAGCCTCTCATGCACGTGGGGGTGCAGAGGGTGTTCTGAGCGCCCTCACAGTGCTGTGCCCGGGGACATATGTCCCCCCTAGCCCACCCTTAGCTACGCCTCTGGCCATTTCCTTTTATAAAGTAACAATTGCATGACTATTGTGCTGCCCTTATGGCTTCAGTAGTTTCTAAAGTCACACAACTGCAGTAAGCCTACACTCAGACCATATGAAGGAGGATGCTATTTCAAAACAGTGAACTCATCTATTCCATAGACTTGCCCTATCATCACAGCCCTTTGCTCCCAAATGTTGTCATGGACTTAACAGTGCCAGGAATCACCATAGTGTCCTAAGATATGCCAACCCATGCTCACAAAGGACAATGCTCATACAAATGCCAAGTGAACTCTTCTTAGCTTACTTTTATACTTTGTTACAAATTCTGCAATTATGCATTAGAAAAACCCTAAAGCCTCAATAATGTTTTGCAAAACCTAATTTACCTAAAACACCTAATATCAGTATTAATCTTTACAAAGCAACATACCCCAGGTGTAATTGCCTTAAAAAATGATAAAGCATTATACAGCCACAAAGCAGATAAACACATTTTCCAAGACTAATGCCTAATGAGAAATAATAGATGTTTTGTCTTGGGTTAGGAAGATAGTTATTGTTTGCCACAGGACTATTCTTGTGGGCTGACATTGCAGGCACATTCCTGGGGTGCCCCCACCAATACAAAGGGTGCACTCGGTGTCCTTTAAAGAGAAACCTTAACCAAGAATTGAACTTCATCCCAATCAGTAGCTGATACCCCCTTTTACATGAGAAATCTATTCCTTTTCACAAACAGATCATCGGGGGCTCTGTATGGCTGATATTGTGGTGAAACCCCTTCCACAGGAAACTGTGAGGACCATGGTCATGTCTGTGAACCTCGTTGCATTGTGGGAAACAGCTGTTTACAGGTGCCAAAAAAGCCAGGAAGAAGGAAGGGAGCCTGCACACTGCTGCACTATGCAGTCAGCCCACTGACCACCACAGTAACTTGCTAATCCACCCACTTGCACCAGGGAAATCAAGAACTGCCATTGTTGTCTCACCCTGTTATCATTGCTTGTGATTTGCTGTCACTACTTGTTACCTCCTCCTCGTCCCACCTTTTGTCCCTCCTTGTCATCTTTTTTGTCACTGCTTGTCACCTCTTGCGGTGGATGCTTGCCACCTCCTGCTGTCTGTGCCTCACTATCCTTACTCATCACCTAAGGCTAACACTGCTCATCAACCTCCACCTGCCACTACTGGTCACCCCTTGCTGTCACTGCTTATCACCCCCTATTTGTCACTGAGCTTCAGCCTTTAGCTCTCACTACTCATTACCCTTTATCTGACACTGTTTGACACTCATTACCTGTCATTGCTCATCAAACCTTTCAGCCACTGCTCATCAATCACTAAGTGTCACAACGTATCGATCACCCCCAATTTGTCACTGTGCTTCAACCCTTAGCTGTCACTACTCATCGCCCTTTACCTGCCACTGTTTGGCACTCATTACCATCACTACTCGTCAACCCTTGCAGTCACTACTCATCAATCATGAATGTCACTGCTTGTCACCTATTTTATAATTATGCTATTCATCACCCAGTACCTGCCTCTGCCCTTTATCTATTAATACTTGTCTCCTACTGCTTGTTGCTGCCTACTACTAGAATCTATCACTATTTGCCTGCCACTAAAATCTTTTCATTACCGCCTGCTACTAGAATCTAGTAATGCAACCTGTTTGCTACTATAATCTTCCTATCACTATGTGCTTGCTACGTGAGTCTACCTATCACTGACAGGCAGCTATTAGAATCTACCTACCACACAGGCCTTTTCCATATGTAAAATTTATGTACAGCACCCCCTGCAGTTATATAAATATCTCATGGGCAGCACTGCCCCTATTTCCATGTGTTGCTCCTTATTTGCTACCTCTCTATTCCACTTGCAGCCTCCTCGTCCATATGCACTGTACAGGGCCACAGGAACAGTTCCTGGATGCAAGGTATATTCCTCCCGCCTATATTGTTTGGCCCCATTAAATCCTATCTGTATTACCTCTCACTTCCTGCAGGCCTGTAAAATCGAATTATCACTACATGCCTGCCGCTAGAATCTAATGCTCCCTATATGCCTGCCACTGGTATTAAGGTATTTACAATCATTGGAATTTGCTTGTCATGCTTGCTTAGTAAGTTGCTACATATTTTTGCTGTTTTGTTACCCATGAAAATGTCATACGTTTATGTTTTGATGTGTGACACAGTGGCATCCTTGCTTGTGGTCCAGTAATGTATGGGTAAGGAGAGTGGCACATTAATATAGAGGGATGATTGATCACAATCTTTTATGTTTTTCTATACCCCATGAGAAGAAATCATAGCGCTACTCACATCACCATGAGATGCTGCCTTCTGAATAGATTTCCGCAGAATGGAGCCACAACCGAACCAAGTCACAGATGAATGTCACTTTCCACAAAGATATGTTCAGACACATCACATCTAAGCGGTTAAAATACACTTTTATTTGCCAAGTGTTAAAAACACAAACTTTTTTTTATCAGACCTTGCTGGGACAGCACTACTGTTAGACAAGTCAGCAGAGGATGCCAGGATGGATTGGTGGGAGGTGCAGAGGAGGTCAATGTTTCACCCTGCAATCTGGGTTTTCTCAAGACCAATGAACCAGTTGACCTCCTTTGCACTTCCCACCGATCCATCCTGACATCTTCTGCATGACTTTTTTAACAGTAGTGTTCTCCCAACAAGGTCTGATAAGGAAGGTTTGTGTGTTTTTAACATTTAAATAAATAAAGGTTTATTTCAGCCGCTTTGATGTGATGCGCCTGAACATATCTTTGTGGAAAATAAACTTTGTTTTGCCCAGTATTTGGCCCTGCCTGTGGGTGTATGTTTTTAATTGCAAAGGGTTGTGTGAAGAAGCGCGGAAGAGCCGCCGCCATGAGTCAGCGGCAGGCGGCTCTTTCCACGCACGGCGGGGCAGAGCACGGGGAGGCAGCCGCCTCCACTCAGTCTGAGGCGGCTGTCCCCGTGCAGGGCATGGCGGAGCGCGGAATAACCGCCGCGTTAGACGCGGCGGTTAGTGTGCATGGCCTCATTACTGAGGCACCGCAGAGCAGTGCTGGTGTGGCTGGGACACATAGTCCCTCTAGGTTTAGAGTGATGCGCGCGCGCGCGCACTCAGGCAGGGAAAATATGACGGCCAGAAATGAGTCAGCTGACCAGGCTGGTCAGCTGACTCTGGCTCCACTCCTCATTGGTCCAGCACTTAGGGAGGTGCTGGAGGGATATCTGTGTATATATACTGCCAGCTGTTCAGTTGCTGGTTGTCTGGCATTGCAAACACATACGTGGGAGCACTCAGACCTGTAGTCAGATCCGTTAGTGTGCCGGGACCAGCTGGAGCTGTAATCCTACACTTAGCTAGATTCTGTTGATAGCTAAAGTACTAGTTTGATTGTGATTATCTGTTATGACTTTTTGCCTGCCTGACTATCCTCCTGAACTCTGATCTTGTACCTTGCCATTCTGATACTCTGTTGCCGAACCCCGGCTCGTCCTTAGATTCTGCTTCTGCCTCCTGATCTTGTACCTCGATATTTCTGATACCCTGTTGCCGAACCCTGCCTGTACCTAGACTCCGCCTCTGCCTTCTGAATCTGTACTTTATCTGTCCATGTGTTTACGACCTGGCTTGTCCGACCTCGAGAACCGACCTTATTATTGGAGGCAGTTCCCCATCCTGTTTGTGACACTTCCTCTGGAGTGTCACTTTCAGATAATCCTTCCTACTCTTGACCTGACTCCTTCCACCTTGGAGAGTTCAGGTCTTCGGAAGGAATCCGTGCAGTACTCCTTACTGCGCTGAGGCCTAGTCCTCTAAGTGTTATTGTTGCACCTAACACTACACTCTACTCAGGTGAACAGAGGTTAGCTGGTATATCGGATTATCGGTGATACTGCAGATCACTTATAATCTGGTATATATATCTGTATTCCCAGTGATACTGCAGATCACCGGTAATCAGATCCTCTCTGTGCTTCGCCGATCGTTACAGAACGCCAGACCAAAAGACCGATGGACGCACGCGCTGACCCTCTGGGTGTGCTTGCCACTTCGGTGGATAACATCCATCAAGCACTGGGCCATCACAAAGCTTTAATTGATGCCCTATCAGGGTCTGTACAAACCCTCCAGACGTCAGTTGATGAGGTGCGATCCCCTCTCAGTGGTGATATCCGTATGCCCGTACCTGAAAAATTTTCCGGCCGCAAATCTGACTTCCGGAATTTTAAGAGTAGAGTGTTATCTTATTTCGAGTTGAGACCCCGATCCTCAGGGACTGAGACCCAACGGGTCATCTTTATTAAAACTTTGTTAACTGGTGACTCCCAGACCTGGACAATTTGCCCGCCGGTGACTTAGCCCTTACCTCGGTAGAGGAATTCTTTAAAGCCATGGCAGTAATCTACGACGACCCAGACCTTGCTGCGACCTCTGAGCGGAAGCTTAAGCTCTTACGGCAAGGCAAGGGTCCAGTCGAAGATTATGCGGCCGAATTTCGTAGGTGGTCAGTTACAGCCAGGTTTGACACCTATGCCCTGTTGGATTACTTCCTGTCTGGGTTGTCAGATGAGGTCTCCGACCTAATGTTAAGTTTACCCGAGCCCAAAACAGTCGATGAGGCCATCTCATCGGCCATTCGAATCGACCGTAGGCTACGCCATCAGGGACAGACTAGGGGCAGTCATCGTGTCAGGTTGACATCTTACGCGGTGCCTCCCGCTGCACCCCTAGTAACTCCATCTCCTTCTGTCTCATCTTCTTCGGTCTTGCCTCCACCTGAGCCGATGCAGATCGGTCGGTCAAAGTTGACCCAAGTGGAGAGAAGACGGAGAATGTCGGAACAATTATGTTTATACTGTGGTGAAGCTGGGCATAGGGTACGAGACTGCCCTACAAAGCCAAGTAAACCGGGAAACGCTACCGCCTAGGAGTTGTAAGGGGTAACACCCTAGGCGCCCGATGCATACCCCTCGAAGAAAAACGGTTGCTTTTTCCCTGTACGGTTACAGGGGAGGATAAGACCGAGGCCGCGGAAGCCTTCATTGATTCAGGCTCCACGGCTAATTTTATGAATTTTGATTTTGCTAAGAGATTGGGTATACCGCTCACTGCGGTGGAACCACCCATTCAGGTTATGGCAGTGGACGATTCTCCTCTGCAGAGGAATCATCCGCTGTCTCAGACACCAGAGATAGAGATCACAGTGGGGGTTTTACATTGGGAGAGATTACAGTTTTTTGTGTTACACATGTCTACATCCACCATTATACTTGGTATGCCATGGCTGCGCCTCCACTCTCCCCATATTGATTGGGCCACAGGTCAGTTAACCAGCTGGTCTGATCATTGTCGCCAGCAGTGCTTAGGGAAGGTGACATTGGGTCAGACCAGGGTTCAGTTGGAAGGGGTTCCAGTACAGTATTCTGAGTATGCCGATGTGTTCTGTCCCAAAGCCGCCACTCCGTTTCCAGCTCTGGAGGCCTGGCAAAGGTCTTTTAAAGACATTTGGTGGAGGGTGAGAGATGGCTTGGAAAAGGCGTTCCGAAGTAAGAAGGGTCAAGCTGACAAGAGACGCTCTTTGGAGTGGAAATTCCAACCAGGAGACTTAGTTTGGGTATCCACACGTCACTTGACTCTAAAACAACCTTCAGACAAATTGGGCCCCAGGTTTGTCGGTCCGTTCCCGGTAGCGAAAAAGATCAACAACGTTACTTATACCGTTGACCTTCCCGCCAGCATGCGTGGGGTAAGGTCCTTTCATGTATCCTTGCTTAAACCAGCAGTCCATGTGGGTCCTACTCCTCCTCCTCCTGTCATAGTGGATAGTCAAGCTGAGTTCGAAGTAGAGGAAATTTTGGACTCACGCATAGTACAGAACTCGGTACAATATCTGGTGCATTGGAAAGGGTATGTGTAACGATTGTGGGATATCTCCGTGTTCAGCGCACAAAGATGTGCGCTGACACTGCGGAGGTCCTCCACAAGCGTGTCAAGATGCTAGAACCCAGCTTTTGGTGCAAGCACCAGTAGAGGGAAATTCCTGTCGGCAGATGGCGCTGGGGAGTGCAGAGGAACCAATCCTCTGTACCTCCACAAATGCCAGACAGGAATTTGTACGAAGCGCAGAACGCAATCGCAAGAGAGGCGATTGCGAATGAGATTGAGCAAAGGGATAGGTTGTATGTGTGTGCGCCAATCTAGTCGCGACCGCGCACAAACAGCAGATACGAAACAGGAACGCGATCGCGAGAGGTGCGATCGCCAGACGTGACACAAGGCAGATCAGAATAGAATACGAGGGTAGCAAAGGCACAGCAAATACAATGAGAATATACGGAAAATAATAAACGCTAGCTAACCGCGAACACCGCACTCATTCGCAACAGTGCACGCGGTTATGCGCGGTCTCCACGTGATAAGCACAATAGAGACAAGCACGCCTAACTAACCATCAACAGACAAACACGAAACAAAGAACGTGAACGCTTGCTTAACGGTTACCTCATCAAGCCTACAGCAAGCGCCCGTATCAGACAAGACAGACAAACGAGAAACAGGAACTAGGCAGAAAGGATCCACCGCTCTTCCGCCAGAGCAAGTGTGATCCAAGCAGGAACACAGATCAGAAAGATCCACAGCCGCTAACGCTAGCGGCTAGTGCGATCTAAACAAGACAGATCAGATGAGGTAGCTGGTAGCAACCGCTGCTCCAGCTTACACTCCAGGAACTAGATCAGAAGGATCCACAGCCGCTACCGCTAGAGGCTAGTGAGATCCAAACAAGACAGAGCGATTCGCTATCAACCGCCGCTGGTGACAGCGCAATCGCGCCAGACAAGACAGAATAGGCAGTACAAATTATCCACAAACTGACTGCACTAACTAGGAATGCAAGGAGCACTCCCCAAGAATTAACTATACTAAGATAGCAGTGGCTGACACTCCAGGTGAGTCCAGCAGGAACAAACCTCTATGAGCAGCGAAGCATTGTGGGACACACATAGTACTTATAGTACACGCCTCCAATGAATGTGGCCAGGCAATTTGCATGACAACGTATGCAAATTCCTCAGCAAGCACAAGCTGCAAAACTGACAGAAGGCCTTCTTTCCAGAGTCCTGCAGCATGCAGACCTGAATAATGATCAAAAGGCTGCCTGCCTGCTCAGGCAGCTGAGCGGATCGTTACAGTACCCCCCCCTCTAGGGACGAATTCCAGACGTCTTTCAAAACTGGCGTTACCAAAAAACTCTAACTGAAGACTCATGAAGGTCGGGGCAGCCCGACAAGGTCCAATTCCAGAGTCAGTCCACCCGAAACCGACCTCATCGGAAACAGAAGCCACCGAAACATGCCCATCAGTACTACCAGTCTTAGCGTAACACCCATCAGGACTGTGGATACCAGAGAAAAAGCCATCGACACCCTCCAGACAATACCCACCACCTTCCAAGGAGCGTCCGAAAATACCAAACCTGCCACAATACCTGTTCGAAGTGTCCCTTACAACACAAAAGCCACCGTTGATCTTATCCAGGGGACCAAGCAAAATCTCTCCCGGAATCTCCCAGAACCTTTTGAAGCTCCACAGAGATCCCAAGAGGGCAGAACAATCACCAGGCTCACATGGAGAATTACCAAGAACCCCCATGGAACCAATGACAATTCCGGATTCAGAATTACGAGGACACCCATCAAGATCAAGACTTTCAGGGACCACTTCTGGGCATGCAAGCAGGCAGGCTAAATCAGAGCATGTCTCCACCGAGGAAGCATCTGAGTACGCTGGTAACCGAGGCACACTTGGGCTTTCTGGGTCACAGAGCACACTGGGGTACACCAGCACAGGAGACACCTCAGTACATGTCGGGGAACTGCCAACCTCAGAGTCCGGCACGACAAGACCAAAACCAGTACCGGACAGAGAATCATCATGAGTGGAGGTCACAGGCACTGGACTTTCACAAGAAGACTCGGATACAAATTCAGAAATTTCTGTGACAATAATATCATCATTGACTACATATGAGTGAAGCTCCATCAGAGCTGGAAAGGTAGCCAGCAAGGCAGCAATGCCTACGGAAGAGGATAACACCTCAGAAGGACTTGGGGGGCAGAAGACATCTCCTACAAGTTCTGCACCCTTTGGGAGGAACTCGGAGACCTCCAGAACATCAAACAAGACCTCAGGAACATCATTTTTCAAGTTTTCTCGGAAGGATTCTGAACTATCCATGTTACAGGGCAAAACTGGAACTTTATTTTGTGGACAGGGCAGATGTCCCAGGAATGGTTCCACCATAACCTGAGACTGGATCTCATCATCATGAGGGGAATGTACAGGTATATTTACTGGAACACACACTGACTCCCTAACTTCATTCTCACTGTACCCAGAATTCTGTGTGGCAGTCAAACTAGCTTGTAACTCCAAAACTGCAGAAAAACAGGTGAGTATAGTGGCAATACCTAGACGAGCCTCTAGGGACACTGCAGGAGACTCTAAACAAGGCCATCTTAACTCATCCAGAGTACAGGGTGCAGAATCAGCACTTTCCTCAGAACAAGAAAGGGACTCACAAATGTCAGTGTGATTGGACATCATATTGTTATTCATGGTACAGGGCAGGCTCAGAGAAACTTTCTCTGGACCCAGCAAAGATGTTTCAGAGTCAGATTCGCAAAACCGAAGCGCTGTCTCACTCTTAGATTCGGCTAACAATGTCAAATCCGAGGAGCCAGAACGCAAAACCTGCGAATCCAAGATCGCTTTAGGTTGTGAAACTGACGCTTCCATAGCGCAAATCTCCGCGATCTGCGGAGCAGACTGCAAGGCATCTAGGGTCGAAACACTGGAGCAATTGTCCCCAGGCAACGGGCCCTTACAGGTGTGAACAGGGTGAGACAGAGACTCATCTGCAGAAGAAATAGCGACATCAACAGAATAAACTTTATTAGGCATATTAATTTCACTTTTGATGCTGCAGAGTTTAGGAATTTTTCCCATAGCAGGATCATAGATGGAAGATCTTAAAGATCTGTTCTTAGATGATAAGGGATCCCACATCTCTTTGAGAAAACTGGCACATTCATGTTGATCACAATCTGCAGGAACATCTGAGAAACAGCCATTACATCGCATAGATTTAAACTTCACGCAATCAGGAGAGAATCTTTCAAGATTCGCACAGGAATCAACCACAGTAGTGCACCCATTCATGTCAGGTCGCACAATATCTAGACTCACATGCTTTACCCCAGAAAGGCAGGAACAATCATCCGATAACGATTTCTCTTTATTGAAGTCAATTGATTGGTGTGTGTGCAATTCATCCAAAATCGTCTGCCACACATAAGTCACCGGATTCACAAAACATTCGTCACACTCATCAGAGTCAATCAAAGCGTACACCGAATCAAGACAAGCATAAAGAATCTCTGCGCTTTTTGCGATGTAAAAATCGCAAAACGCCTTCCAATCAATCTCGAACTCCTCAATTAATGCTCCAATATCCCATGGAGCAAATGGGGGTTCAAACAACTCGGTTTCCAAGAAACCCTCATAAGGGTTGGGGTCAGGAACATGCAAAGACTTTCTTACTCCTTTAATATAGAAAATAATTCTGCCTATCAAAGGATCCACCAATGCCCTTTCTTGGGGTAATGAAACCTGAGACTGAGAAATTTCAGACTTTACAGACACAATTTTTTTATTTGTAGTTGCTATGGGCAACGGATTTTTCAGCTGAGAAGTCTTCCTTTTTTTCCTGCTTTTAGTCCTTGCTGCTTTAGGTGGCTGCTGTTTAGACACAGGGGAATAGTTACTGCATTCATTTTCAAACTGAATGGTTTTGCATGAAGTAGGTAGAGCAGCTGACTCATTAGCAACTACACACTCATACAGGGCAGGTGGCAAGCAAGGCAACTCAAACCAGTAGGAGAATGTAAATGTAAGAAACTGATATAGATTATCATTCCAAGAATTGTCTTGCAAGATTTCATGAGCCCATACAAACAGATCATCTTTCAAAAGCACATAAGCTAATTGGAGAGCAGACGTGGACGGATCAGTAATTTGAAAAGTAGGATTCAGACAAAATTTTACGCATTCAGAGAGAAAATCCACTTTCGTCTCTGAATTTAATATTTTGAAACTCTTAAAGACACAGGAACCATACTCAGCAAAATCGTACAAATCAGAAATTCCCTCTACACTGAGGTTTTGGGTTGGGCTGCTCATAATGTAACGATTGTGGGATAGCTCCGTGTTCAGCGCACAAAGATGTGCGCTGACACTGCGGAGGTCCTCCACAAGCGTGTCAAGATGCTAGAACCCAGCTTTTGGTGCAAGCACCAGTAGAGGGAAATTCCTGTCGGCAGATGGCGCTGGGGAGTGCAGAGGAACCAATCCTCTGTACCTCCACAAATGCCAGACAGGAATTTGTACGAAGCGCAGAACGCAATCGCAAGAGAGGCGATTGCGAATGAGATTGAGCAAAGGGATAGGTTGTATGTGTGTGCGCCAATCTAGTCGCCACCCCGCGACCGCGCACACACAACAGCAGATACGAAACAGGAACGCGATTGCGAGAGTTGCGATCGCTAGACGTGACACAAGGCAGATCAGAATAGAATACGAGGGTAGCAAAGGCACAGTAAATACAATGAGAATATACGGAAAATAATAAACGCTAGCTAACCGCGAACACCGCACTCATTCGCAACAGTGCACGCGGTTATGCGCGGTCTCCACGTGATAAGCACAATAGAGACAAGCACGCCTAACTAACCATCAACAGACAAACACGAAACAAAGAACGTGAACGCTTGCTTAACGGTTACCTCATCAAGCCTACAGCAAGCGCCCGTATCAGACAAGACAGACAAACGAGAAACAGGAACTAGGCAGAAAGGATCCACCGCTCTTCCGCCAGAGCAAGTGTGATCCAAGCAGGAACACAGATCAGAAAGATCCACAGCCGCTAACGCTAGCGGCTAGTGCGATCTAAACAAGACAGATCAGATGAGGTAGCTGGTAGCAACCGCTGCTCCAGCTTACACTCCAGGAACTAGATCAGAAGGATCCACAGCCGCTACCGCTAGAGGCTAGTGAGATCCAAACAAGACAGAGCGATTCGCTATCAACCGCCGCTGGTGACAGCGCAATCGCGACAGACAAGACAAGACAGAATAGGCAGTACAAATTATCCACAAACTGACTGCACTAACTAGGAATGCAAGGAGCACTCCCCAAGAATTAACTATACTAAGATAGCAGTGGCTGACACTCCAGGTGAGTCCAGCAGGAACAAACCTCTATGAGCAGCGAAGCATTGTGGGACAAACATAGTACTTATAGTACACGCCTCCAATGAATGTGGCCAGTGAATTTGCATGACAACGTATGCAAATTCCTCAGCAAGCACAAGCTGCAAAACTGACAGAAGGCCTTCTTTCCAGAGTCCTGCAGCATGCAGACCTGAATAATGATCAAAAGGCTGCCTGCCTGCGCAGGCAGCTGAGCGGATCGTTACAGTATGGCATTGAAGAAAGGCAATGGGTACCTGGGAACCGCATGCATGCGGACGAATTAAGGAAGGAGTTTCACGCCTTACATCCCGAGAAACCTGGTAGGAGTTGTCCGGAGTCCACTCCTCGGGGGGGGGGGGGGGGGCGTACTGTGAAGAAGCGCAGAAGAGCAGCCGCCATGAGTCAGCGGCAGGCGGCTCTTTCCGCACACGGCGGGGCAGAGCACGGGGAGGCAGCCGCCTCCATTCAGTCTGAGGCGGCTGTCACCGTGCAAGGGCATGGCGGAGCGCGGAATAACCGCCGCGTTGGACGTGGCGGTTAGCGTGCATGGCCCCATTACTGAGGCACCGCAGAGCGGTGCTGGTGTGGCTGGGACACATAGTCCCTCTAGGTTTAGAGTGATGCGCGCGCGCACTCAGGCAAGGAAAATATGACGGCCAGAAATGAGTCAGCTGACCAGGCTGGTCAGCTGACTCTGGCTCCACTCCTCATTGGTCCAGCACTTAGGGAGGTGCTGGAGGGATATCTGTGTATATATACTGCCAGCTGTTAAGTTGCTGGTTGTCTGGCATTGCAAACACATACGTGGGAGCACTCAGACCTGTAGTCAGATCCTTAAGTGTGCCGGGACCAGCTGGAGCTGTAATCCTACACTTAGCTAGATTCTGTTGATAGCTAAAGTACTAGTTTGATTGTGATTATCTGTTATGACTTTTTGCCTGCCTGACTATCCTCCTGAACTCTGATCTTGTACCTTGCCATTCTGATACTCTGTTGCCGAACCCCGGCTCGTCCTTAGATTCTGCTTCTGCCTCCTGATCTTGTACCTCGATATTTCTGATACCCTGTTGCCGAACCCTGCCTGTACCTAGACTCCGCCTCTGCCTTCTGAATCTGTACTTTATCTGTCCATGTGTTTACGACCTGGCTTGTCCGACCTCGAGAACCGACCTTAATATTGGAGGCGGTTCCCCGTCCTGTTTGTGACACTTCCTCTGGAGTGTCACTTTCAGATAATCCTTCCTACTCTCAACCTGACTCCTCCCGCCTTGGAGAGTTCAGGTCTTCGGAAGGAATCCGTGCAGTACTCCTTACTGCGCTGAGGCCTAGTCCTCTAAGTGTTATTGTTGCACCTAACACTACACTCTACTCAGGTGAACAGAGGTTAGCTGGTATATCGGATTATCGGTGATACTGCAGATCACTTATAATCTGGTATATATCTGTATTCCCAGTGATACTGCAGATCACCGGTAATCAGATCCTTTCTGTGCTTCACCGATCGTTACAGGTTGCCATAGGTTTGTATATCATTTTGGCAACATTCCTTAGAACCTGACTTTCTTCTATATAAAACTGCAGAAGTAGCATAGCTACCCTTGTTGATAAATATTTAGCCCTTGCCTACAACCTGTTGTGACCACACCCATTTTTTGCTGAAGTGTGCTATATGCCCAGAGTGGTGTTGGATATTTTGGAATTCTAGCAACAACCTTGTCAAACTTTCAGATAATAGCATTTGTATTAGGAATAGTATCTATATTATTGTATTATCACTTTATCCAACAGAAATTTAATTTGTATAAATAATTGATTGCACTGTATTAGTGTGTCATGGGGTGACATAGGTTATTTTGTCTGGGGCACCAAAAACATCAAAAACTGCCCTATTTTGCCAGCAGAAATATCTCTCTGTGACATCTCTCAGGGAAAAGTGCTTGCATTGGAGGTTGGTAATTACCACAATCTCATTGCTATACAGTATATTGGTACAGTGATTACATTTTGAAACAATGTTTACAAACAGCAACCTCAAAGTCACATGACACATAGGTCCCAATTGTTCTGTTTTGGGACAGACCGTCCAAATCCTGCTCCCTTGTCTTGCATCCTACTCACAAAGTCCTGATCTATACTGTCTCCCTTGCCCTTCTACAGCTGTGCTTCAGGTAGATGCAGAACCACTCACTGGTAACTGTGAGCAGGATAGTTTCTAGGCCATAGAGCTCCCAGGGTCGACAGTGTATAAATTGCACCCCCCCCCCCCACACACACACACTATTGTGATGCTGTAGCCAGAGATGCCCCCCAGTATTAGGTAGCCTTCAATATAGCTTGTCAGAGGTGGACCCCAGTATTAATTAGCCAGATACACCTCCCCAGCTTAGGTAGCCACAAGAGCCCCCAATATTGGGAAGTTGGTTGCAGGCTACCCCAGTATAGGTAGCTACAAGAGCCCCCGTTTAGGTAGCTAGAGAAATCCCCCTTTATGTAGCCAAAGAGCCTCCCTTTAGGCTAGTTATTGTAACGATCGGTGAAGCACAGAGAGGATCTGATTACCGGTGATCTGCAGTATCACTGGGAATACAGATATATACCAGATTATAAGTGATCTGCAGTATCACCGATAATCCGATATACCAGCTAACCTCTGTTCACCTGAGTAGAGTGTAGTGTTAGGTGCAACAATAACACTTAGAGGACTAGGCCTCAGCGCAGTAAGGAGTACTGCACGGATTCCTTCCGAAGACCTGAACTCTCCAAGGAAGGAGGAGTCAGGTCGAAAGTAGGAAGGATTATCTGAAAGTGACACTCAAGAGGAAGTGTCACAAACAGGACGGGGAACCGCCTCCAATAGTAAGGTCGGTTCTCGAGGTCGGACAAGCCAGGTCGTAAACACACGGACAGATAAAGTACAGATTCAGAAGGCAGAGGCGGAGTCTAGGTACAGGTAGGGTTCGGCAACAGGGTATCAGAAATATCGAGGTACAAGATCAGGAGGCAGAAGCAGAGTCTAAGGATGAGCCGGGGTTCGGCAACAGAGTATCAGAAATATCGAGGTACAAGATCAGAGTTCAGGAGGATAGTCAGGCAGGCAAAAAGTCATAACAGATAATCACAATCAAACTAGTACTTTAGCTATCAACAGAATCTAGCTAAGTGTAGGATTACAGCTCCAGCTGGTCCCGGCACACTTAAGGATCTGACTGCAGGTCTGAGTGCTCCCACGTATGTGTTCGCAACGCCAGACAACCAGCAACTGAACAGCTGGCAGTATATATACACAGATATCCCTCCAGCACCTCCCTAAGTGCTGGACCAATGAGGAGTGGAGCCAGAGTCAGCTGACCAGCCTGGTCAGCTGACTCATTTCTGGCCGTCATATTTTCCCTGCCTGAGTGCGCGCGTGCGCGTCTCTCTAAACCTAGAGGGACTATGTGTCCCAGCCACACCAGCACCGCTCTGCGGTGCCTCAGTAATGGGGCCATGCACGCTAACCGGCGCGTCCAACGCGGCGGTTATTCCACGCTCCGCCATTCCCTGCACAGGGACAGCCGCCTCAGACTGAGTGGAGGCGGCTGCCTCCCCGTGCTCTGCCCCGCCGTGCGCGGAAAGAGCCGCCTGCCGCTGACTTATGGCGGCGGCTCTTCCGCGCTTCTTCACAGTTATACACCAGGACGTTGCGTTTAGGGGATGTTATAGGGCACATAACGTGCCCCTACCGCGACGCCTGGTGCTCTCTGGTGTGGACGTCAGAGTGAGCCGCGTTGTGCAGCTCACTCTGGCGTCCGTGATGCCGTGATGCATACTCTTGGGCGCATGCGGCATCACGTGGTCCCGCCCGGCCAATCGCCGCACAGAGCAGCCGCTCCAGGAAGTAAACACTGCACGTCACTGAGTGCAGGGAATATTAATTAGCCATGTGCCTGGCCGCACTCCACTCCTCCCCAACATTACTGAGCATGTGCAAGCAGTCTAACGGAGAACGCACAGCATGCAGCACTTTGCTGCGTTACAATGTAACGCAACGTGGGCAGTGTGAACAGCCCACTTGTGTTACATTGCTGTGCGTTGGGGGAGCGTTACAGGCTACACTAACGTGCGCCTGTAACTTCCCTGTGTGCAAGAAGCCTTAATATAGCCAGAGAGCCCCCCCCCCCCCCCCCCCATACAGTGGTTTGCAAAAGTATTTGGCCCCCTTGAAGTTTTCCACATTTTGTCATATTACTGCCACAAACATGAATCAATTTTATTGGAATTCCATGTGAAAGACGAATACAAAAGGGTGTACACATGAGAAGTGGAACGAAAATCATACATGATTCCAAACATTTAAATAAAAAAAAATAACTGCAAAGTGGGGTGTGCATAATTATTCAGCCCCCTTTGGTCTGAGTGCAGTCCGTTGCCCATAGACATTGCCTAATGAGTGCTAATGACGTGCAAGCGCACATGCACACGCACAGCGGCGGCAGCACTGTCTGACTTATAAAATGTCCTGGAGCCATCAAGAGGCTCTAGCAGGACGTTTTTATAAGTCAGCATGTCATTAAGTGGTTAAATATATATAATAACTTTATTATTGGGGCATACCCACACCAATGAAGACATCTAAAAACAAGCGAGTGGGAGGTGGATGTACATTAACTGTGATAAATACATAATTAATTCATCCAAAATAGCTGATAGCAGACTCAATATCTATATAATCCATATAATCGGAACAATGTAAAACAATAAATATAAAATAATATAAATAGAAATGGTGAAACTAGTATTACATACAGTACAGTCTCCCAAAATTAAATAAAAAAAAATATGGCTTTGCATAATTTTTTTAAAATGTATTTAGTTTGGGTTAGCATTGTTCCCAGCTCTCCCGTCATTCTTTGTTTCTAAGTTGTCCCTCTTTTAGGTTTGATGGACAGATCTGTATGAATACATACTGTAAATGATTTACTTACAAAAAAACAAGTATTTGTATGCATGCTTAGCTTTACAATCACCATCTAAATGATTGCCTTGTTTTTCTTCAAATGCAAAAATAAAGAACATATTCAGTCTAAATTAAACATTCAACAATGACATGTCTTGTCATGTAAAGTTGTAATTTCGTGCTAGGGTATAGGATAACCAGCAACTGGAAATCCCCAGAACCATTGTCCTTTACGAGTCTCTGATACAAAGGATGTAAAAGAATTGATACTTACCTGGGGCTTCCTACAGCCCAATAACCACCATTGCCTCCCTCGCCGTCCTCCTGGCTGGCTCCATTCGCCCGCTATCGGCCCAGGTAATCTTTCAGTTGCATCAGTCAGGTTCTTCTGCACATGTGCGCCTGTCGTGTTTATGTTGCTGGAAGTGCTCTGCACCTGCGCAGCACTACCTATGCCCCACCATGGCAAAATCTCTTAGCAACACCTGTAGTCACCCAGTGCTCGGAGACACATCACATGTGACCACCACCACAATTCTGTGAAATCGTAGTGAGTGTGTCACAATATATCACAACATTTATTAGTAAAATGGTAATACAGCAAGAGTTCAGGAATCTGGATATTTACATGGGTCCTGAACAACAAACAGGGACTCATAAAAACAAATACGCATATTATAGCACTTAAAATGCAAGTGCAGTCAAATGAAGTCAGAGTAAGCTCACTCTCCAATTCCTAACCAGTTTTGGCGTTCTGATGTCGTCAGGGGCCATTGGAGAATGAGCATAAGTAAGAACATGAGACATGTGAGTCAAGTATGGTATTGTTCTTAACTAGGATGTTTCAATTGTTTATGGATTTTATAGTATGTATTTATAATAATTATTGTTTTTACTATTTATTCTATGTACCATGTTACTGTCTAGCTGTGAAGGCTTGCCCTAACATTTTGGCCGCACAGCATTTCAGCTCAGAGACGTAGTTTCATACTCGTACTACATCTCCCAAGATGCACTTGTTCCTTAAGAAGTGCATTGTGCTCTCCCACACCACCTATCTCTGAGCATAGTGCCGCTCCTCTGTGACAAATGCCATCAGAATTACAATCTCCATACTGCACCTTGGTGGACCTCATCACGCACATAGGCCAATCACAGGTGGGATCAGTACACGGGGGATACTCCATGGTGTGAATGCGCCATCAAGGATGCATTTGTTTCTTTCTATGCGCCGTTTAGGTTGCATTTGTTACTGTACATTCTATGCGCCATTTAGGTCACATTGGTTACAATATTCATATTCCCATTAGGTCACATTTCACATGTGACCTAACCAGGTGACTGAGTCCAGCTAAAAGGATCACTAGTATATCGATCCTACACCAGAAGTTACTGTTTATCAACAAAATGTGCCGGACCAGTGATTGGGAGTAAGTTACTTAAATGCCCACATTATGATTAATCTCCCATTGCCCCTGATGATGGTGGAACTGGAGAGTGGGCTTACTCTGACTTCATTTGACTGCACTTGCACTTTTAGTGCTCTTATATGCGTATTTGGTTTATGGGTCCCTGTTGTTGAGGACCCTTAATGTGAATATCTAGATTCCTGAACTCATGCTGCATTATGATTCCAATAATACATTTTGCGATGTATTTTGAAACACTCGCTACGATTTTGCATACTTGTGGTGATGATCACCTGTGATGTGTTTCTGAGCACTGGGTGACTACAGGTGTTACTAAGAGATTCTGCAGTGGTGGAGCATAGGAGCTTGACATTAGGAGACATTACTTTTGCTGTTGTGAGTGGCGAGGTTGCATTGTACAGTTATTTTGCCTATTGTGGAGTAGGATACCTCTGACTGCAGCATAACACCTTTTGCACTTCCAAGGAAAAGAGCGCTTGTATCTTCACACTACAATACCAGAACACATAATACCAATCCACTTACTTCATAGATAGCATAAAGCTAAGATGAATTCTTTAACTGATTTTTCTTTTTCTTAGGATGTAGGAAAAGGGCGGGGGGGGGGGGGGGGGGAGGGGTACCGTGTTTAGCGTTCAGAATCTCTTCCTGTTTAAGCAGTTTATGGAGTATTTATCCTTTCTTGAGCAACACCAGTTTATTTACATTTTGTTTCCTGGTTACATTTATATGAAGCTTCCTTTGCCTAGAGGTTGTCTAGTCATATGCTGCTTTTCTTTAGATACAATTCTGCTGTTTCTGTTTAGGAATGCACAGTCTTTAGACAGTAATATAATGCCCTTCATTTCAACTGTCACTATGATTTACAGTAGCATACATAAGTCATCATAATTTGTCCCTACATTGCATCTGACATTCTTCTTCTTAATTACTATATTATTATAGGCATAGTAAGCAGAACACTCACACCATCATGGATATTTCTCATGGTCTAACTACAGTTTTCAGGAGACTGGGCGCTTGTCAGCCTTGCAATGAAGCAGATTTTAGCACATGATGTCTGGGTGCCGGCTCTTACCTAATACACTGATGTCACTGGCAGCTCTGTGCTCAGTGGTGTAGCTAAGGAGCTATGGGCCCCAGTGCGAGTTTTACATGGCCCCCTTCCCCCCAAGTGCTCTATACATAACAATTGATACGGCGCACCAACACCTGCCAAGGACAACCACAGTGTCAGAGGTGCAAGAAGGGGATGGGGAACAGCTTGTTAATCATTATTATCATTCAAAGCATTTATAGAAGTGATCATTACAAGCACAGGACCAATAAAGCGCTAATACTGCAGTTGGGGGAGGAGGGCCCAAGGGCCCCGGTGCAGTCGAGACCTCTGCAACCCCTATTGCTACTCTACTGTCTGTGATGGCACTAACAAGAACAACAGGCAGTGGTCAGCTATGGTGCAACCAAAATACAGATTCTGAAAATAGGGATGGGTGCTATAGAAGAGCAGTGGATTGTGCGCTGTAAGGAAGATGATAAACAGCTAGGGTTGTTTAGGGTCAAGTATCCATTCAGAGGGTAAGGAGATAGTGCCTGGGAAGTTTAGATGTATTGGGTGGAGATATAAAGTTCAATGTATGCATTAGGAAGATGACAACATAAAGGGTAAAGGTAACAGTTTGAGGTCAAAAAATGTATTTTTCATCAAGAAAGAGTTAAAGTTTCGGAGTTGGGAAGATGTTGTTTGGAAGCGGTTAATATTAAGAGGGAGGTTAAGGTTAGGCATCAAAAGAGAAGCTTTAAAATTGTATTAGATAATACCAGCTCAGCAACATGGGGAGAAACAGCAAAAACAGAGCAAAATAAACAGTCAGATAGTTAAGATAACAAACACAGAACATTTATATCACACTTTTCTCCTGGGGGACTCAAAGCACCAGAGCTGCAGCCACTAGGAAGTGCTCTATAGGCAGTAGCAGTGTTGCGGAGACTTTCCTAAGGTCTCCTACTGAATAGGTGCTGGATCTGTTTGTTCAGTTCCGATAGGTGGAACTGAAAGCTGTGTGGTACACCATCACTTCAGTCACGAAAACATTGCACTGCGGATCGTTGATGGAACCAATAAAAGCCAATGAGAATGGAAAGTGTCCGTTCTCACTAGGCTATTTGATATATACTTTCCTGCACTCTTCTCTACTCACCTGTCTTCTGTCATCTTCTGCCTTCAGATTCACCACTGGTCTACAGATCAGAGCCTCGGTAGAAGCATTACTGGGCTCCCCACTGGATTGCAATAGACCAATGGTAATCCTCCCTCCTCAGGGAGGATTCTAGTTTGTCCATTGAATCCTCCTTGGGGAGTGAAGAATTCTCATTGGTATGTGGCAATCCAGAGGGGAGCCACATAAGCCTTTAGCCGGGGCTCTGATCTGCATAGCAGCACTAGTCCCCTGCAGTGGGCCCGAGTGACAGTTGCAGCAGTGGCTGTGGATCCAAAGCAGCAGTGGACCAAAAGAGTGGTGGCAGGGGTGGACCAGATGCACAACAGTGCATAATGTGAACGGGGCGAATAACACTGTGACGGACATTGTGTGGGGCACAGAGTATCCGTTCGGGATACGCTGTGAACGGACTGTTTTGAATCCAGTGCAGTGTGCACCCAGTCTTGGTCTGCACCAGAAAGACATCCATATCAGGATTTTGCTGCTTCCCCATGAGAGGTGATACATTATCATAAATAATCAGGTGAAAATTAAAAGACTAATAAATACAGTCTACAGCGGCATGATCTGGGAGGCACAAAGGCTGCATGTGCTAGCCTACAAAGGCATTGTGACAAAATTGCTGTATTTGAGTTTGTTGGTCCAACACAAGTATAAGACTTTTCTTGTATAAACAGTATTTGTCAGTGTTTAGTTAGTCGCCTCTCCAGTGGCAATGATTTGTTTATGATTATTTGCCATAAATAATGTACACAGTTGTAAATTGCTTGTATTGCACAAATAACATTTGGTGTTGGTGAACCACAAGAACTGTCTGCAAAAATGGAAAGATCATCTAAGCAGCCATAGTGGCTGAATAAAGTTGTGTAGGGGAACATGCTGCCGTGGGGGTGCACACTGCCAAATTATGTTGTTTGGAGGGATATACAGCATAATTATGTTGTTTGTGAGTATATGCTGCCTGATTATGCTATTTGGAGTATACATGCTGCCTAATTATGTTATTAGGGATGTACCCCTGCCTTATTATGTTATTTGAGGGTTAACACTGCTTATCCACTGGTGCCCCAGATCTGCTTGGATCCCAGCAATGTCCTAGTTATAAATGTACATTTTATGATGCAACTTATAGATCTGCAGTCATGTAATAATGACTATAGTTACAATTTAATACTGTCTACTGCAAGAGCATAAATAAACATTATATAGTTTACTTTTATTTCCCTGTACAATATGTACAGATAGTTTAGAGGCACCTATCTATCCCCTATGCTATCAATGCATTTTGTATTGACCTGAAGAAGTGGGTCATGATGACCTGTGAAACGCATTGTCAGATTGCTTTTTGAATAAAAACTTTTTCCAGTTGAACTGGTGTCTATATCTTCTGGAGAGGTAAGCAATTACCTCTCTTTTTATTATATCATTTTTTATTTGCATTTAAAAATTCCAAAATTGGGCGCCTCCACCCTACCCACTACCAATATATACAGATCTTCTTTGTGTGGCATGTCTTACCTTACTTTGCTCTTCTCTGTATTTTTCACATTCTGGACCTCATCTGTTTAATGCTCTTAAAGTAGTATTGTCACCATAAAAATCAAATTTCAACAGCAGCTGGTCTGAGTTGAATGCTGGGAGTTCTTTTTATCTATAATATATTCCTCCTCTTTCCCTGTCTAGCTGCTTATCAGAAACACCCTCTGATTACTTGTGTTTACAAGCAAGGCTGAGGTGACTCAGTGATTGTGACAGTGCAGTTGTTAGTATACACCTCAGTGGGTGTGTCTGAAGACTCTGGGCGGACGGCAGCTAATGAATACACAATGAGCATGAGAAGGGAGGGGAGAAAACAAGAGTCTGGGAGGATATGATGTCAGCATTAGCTTGGCAAGATGGCCACTGCCTAGAATAGGATTTTCTGCTTTTCCTTTATAAAATTCACTGGAATCATTACGTGGATAGCACAATGCATCTGTTATGGGTATAAACTGGATGCAAAACACTATAAATGCACACATACCATGGTACTGAACACAGGTACAAAGCCTGCATGGGAGTCCTGATGGGCAGTGTGTCTCACACATATAATGATGTAAGTTTCAGTATTTCTTCTGCATTGCCATGGGGTTGGTGACATTACTTCCCACAGGGGCTACAAGAACTCCATTGTATCCAGTCAGTGTATTTCGGTGTCACATTGCCATACCTGACATAGCTTACCTGCAGGCTCTGCATCTGAGTACCCACTGTCATAAGGAGTCTCCACACCCTTCCCTGAGCTCTGTAGTCAAGTTTAAATACAACTGTATCGTATTTAGATGGTAAAAAAGCTAAAAAAATAAAATGAAAAGGGCAGTGTAGCTAAGAAGCTATAGGCCCTAGTGTAAGTACATTGGGCTCATCAAGCACTCTATACATAACAACTGATATGGCACACTAAAACCTAACATGGGCTTCCACAGTGATGTTTAAGCAGGGGACGGAGACAGTTTGTTAATTATTACTACTATTCAAAGCACTCATAGAGGGGATACTTATGATTGCACCAATGGAGAGCTAATATAACAGTTGAAGGTGGGTCCAGAGGTCCTGGTGCTGTCTCACAATCTCTGCATCTGCTATTGTCACACCACTAAGTCTACCATTCCCTTGGTCCCTTGGTTTATCGCTATAGCCATGCCCTTCCCCTTTTTTATTGAAAAGCTAGCGGCACTACTATAGATGGTCTCAATATCACAAAGAATTTCCCTTAGTAATAATCCAAGATCTCATCAATGTGGCCTGTCATCCTGTGGTGGTGACATACAGGAGGGGCATCTCACCATGCCATTTACATCCTTCCCTTTGCCACTGACTGAAGAGGGGGGCATGGCTATTACAATCATGTACCTCCTGTTCAGTTTACTAAGTAGTGGATTTCAAAATATCCAAAAATCATAAGGAAACAAAATATAAAAAATGTGGTCCTTTGGTCATTCCTACTTATGTGCTCAGCAATAAAGTGTACTGTAGTAACAATAAAAATATTTGTAGACACGATCAGTATTTGTCATCTAACAGATAAAGGCTTCAATTCATCAACAGTGCTTCGATAAGCAAGTTGGGTCCGTTAATATTGCGCAGGTGAAATTTATCGTTTCGTGGCATCTATTCATCAATTTTTTTGCGCAGTAATTCCGCTTTCGTTAAAGTAAGGATAGCATTCGCTAAGCTGTCGATAGTAGTTCGTTAAGCCTTCGTTAAAGATCGTGGTCTGAGTTATTTTAACGACTGCATGTCTCAAACAGATTGCATTGTGGGAGAAAGAGGCAGGATCTAAAGACCTCGTGACTAGTTTTTCGCGCCACTCGTGGACCGGACTTCCGTGAAGAAGGGTGCGGCCGAGAGAAGACGTGCGCAGAGGGCCTGACAGACGGCGAGAGGCGGTTTGAGAAGAGGAACAGAGGGCATGTAATGGCTGGATCCAGAAAACCCACTGTGCGTGCTTTGCTTCAATCGTGTGTAAGTATAGGTTGTGAAGCCTGTGTTTTGGTTTTTTTTGTAAATGTTATCATTTGTTTTACCTGTTATTTTATGGCCATTACAGTGTTCTGCTTTGTTTTTTCCCGCCGTGAGAAGTGCGTTATTGTTTTATTTTTATTTTTATTGCATTTAAATTAATTTGTATGTTACCTCTTCTTGTGTTGGGGTTTGGTGATGTTACTTACACAAGCACTGATAGGCACCCGCAGCGACCCTTACACACCCGCTCAGTGACGCAATCACACCTGAATTGACTGTCTCAAATCTTTAGTCACCCTTACTCACCCTCTTACACCCTCACTTACACCCTCCCTTACCCTCTCACACCCTCATCCTCACTCACCCTGACTCACCCACTCACACCGTCCCACACCCTCTCTCACACTCTCCCTCTCTCCCTCACCCCCTCTCTCCCTCACCCTCTCACATCCTCCCTCACCCTCTATCACCCTCCCTCACCCTCTTATACCCTCCCACACCCTCTCTCTTCCTCCCACACCCTCTCTCTTCCTCCCACACCCTCTCTCTTCCTCCCACACCCTCTCTCTTCCTCCCACACCCTCTCCCCCCTTTTCTTTTCCTCCCACACCCTCTTTCTTTCTCCCACACCCTCTCACACCCTCTCTCTTGCCCTCTCACACCCTCTCCCTCCCACAACCTCTCACACACTCCCTCACCCTCTCACACCCTCTCTCACACCCTCTCTCACACCCTCCCTCAACCTCTTATACCCTCCCACACCCTCCCTCACCCTCTATCACCCTCCCTCACCCTCTCTCACCCTCTTATACCCTCCCACACCCTCTCTCTTCCTCCCACACCCTCTCTCTTCCTCCCACACCCTCTCACACCCTCTCTCTTGCCCTCTCTCACCCTCTCCCTCCCACAACCTCTTACACACTCCCTCACCCTCTCACACCCTCCCACTCCCTCTCTAACACCCTTCCTCAACCTCTTATACCCTCCCACACCCTCCCTCACCATCCCACACCCTCCCTCACCCTCCCACACCCTCCCTCACCCTCCCCCACCCTCTATCACCTTCCCTCACCCTCTTATACCCTCCCACACCCTCTCTCTTCCTCCCACACCCTCTCTCTTCCTCCCACACCCTCTCTCTTCTTCCCACACCCTCTCTCTTCCTCCCACACCCTCTCTCTTCCTCCCACACCCTCTCTCTTCCTCCCACACCCTCTCCCCCCCCTTTTCTCTTCCTCCAACACCCTCTCTCTTCCTCCCACACCCTCTCACACCCTCTCTCTTGCCCTCTCACACCCTCTCCCTTACTGATCCCCCCTCTCCCCCTTAATATTGACTGCCAGGGAGGGGTGTAGCTATCTCACACACATGTAGTGGTAACTCGGTTATATGCAGCTGTCTAGGTGGGTAACCAGAAAAGTGACAGGATGGCTATGAAACAGGTAGACCAGGCTGCTAAAACTAGACTGTGGGAAACATAAGGGTGTAAATATATACAGTGAAACGGATTTTCAGTTTCATTTATGGTGGTTTCAAAAAATGGATTAAAGCTAATGGGAATCAACCCCCCCCAAAAATCAACCAGATCCTTACCTAAGGAGAGGTAAGGCTCTGGGTCCTATAGAACCTTCCCGCTCCTCTCACGTTCCCTTGTTGTAACTCCGGCACCCCGTTTTAATCCCCCGCCAGGGTTTCAAAAGACTTCAGGAGACGGAGTGCTCCCAAAGACAGGCGGCTTCATACTGTGCATGCGCGAGAGAGGATGCTAGCGCATGTGCAGTATGAAGCGGCCTGTCTTCAGGAGCACTCGGGCTCCCGAGGACTTCCAAAGCCTCCTTCAGCGGCAGAAAGCTGTATTTGACCAATTAGATGAATACTGCTACCGGGGGAGCCAGTGCTAGAACATGGGGACCATGAGAGGAGTGGGAAGGCTCTATAGGACCCAGAGCCATCCCTTTCCTTAAGTAAGAATCTGGTTAATATTTTTTGGTCGATTCCCATTTACTTTAATATGAAATGGGCCCTAGGCAAGGTAGTGACTTTGGTTCATCCTGATTGTCCTTCTGGCAATCTGAAGTAGGAGACGGGACAGAGGAGGTGGCAGTACGGCCACCCCACACCCAATAGGCCCCAGGAACCTGCTTAGTTTGCTTTGTGGATGACCCAGCTTTAGGTGGTTTAGCTGGTATTATTTATATTATTCAAAGGTGAATGATATACACACAAGTAGTGTAGTCTAGGAATGTGTAAAACAAGAACCTGATTTCAAACACTGTGGATGTTCTAGATTTTTTTCCATACAACCTACTACTTTTCATTTTATGTTTCCATTTTTTCAAAAACTATTATAAAATGTGTGGCTGATGGCTTCTTTCTTCACATATTACCCCATGTAGATCAGTAAGGGCCAGTTTAGGTTCACATTCGGGTGCTTCTGAGAATCACTGGCGATCAGCAAAAAGCTGTGACAAATGTATCCCTATGGGCTTATTCTCACTGCAGCACTTGCGATTGGGGTAAATAGCAAATGCGCTGCATGCAGCATTTTGGGTTAAACAAGAATCATAAACCACCGAAAAATTCACACCACAAAATCCTAAATGATGATTTGGAAGAGCAGGTGCTGCATACAGAATTTCCAGCGTTTTCCATATCGCTACGAGACGGACACTTTGTAAATCTAAAAGTTCCCCTTACAACAGCTGTGAGCCGTGGCTACAGTAGAGAGCTTCAGTGCTTTTACTAAGAGCGGCAGAGATTTACTCTTTTAGGTAAAAGTCAGAGGGAGACAGATCTTCCCATGTCACTGCCAGGAGGCCAAATATGGTAAGGTATGCCCCCAACAAAGCGTGTTCTGCTGCCAGTAGAACAGACTGAATTAGCAGAAATACTGACTAAGCTTGAAAACTGTGGAATGAGCACAGTGCCTTTCTGTACAACGTGGAGCCAAGTTACTACAGACAGAATACCCATAATGATAGCTTCAAGCAAAGTGTCTTGTCAGGCAGTACTTTCCCTGTGTGCAAAGAAAAACACCATACTGTGGTGCATGTTGAGGCTGAGACAATAATTCACCAGGGAGAAGCAAACCTTACAAAAGTAATTATCGGAGAAGATAAGCACTGGAGAAACATTATTACTAGCATTTCTACTACAAATTTAAAGGTACCTTGGCTCAAAACTCACAGATCACCAGCTGCTAACACAACATCCCAAATAAACAAGAATGTTGGTGCCACATGTCCAACAGGCATGCGAGTCTGCTTGTGTCAAGGCCAATCTCCTAGAAAACTCCCTACGCTAACAGTGGGTGCATCCGCATCCTACACATACAATGAGCGTATCCACGTTTGGACAGTTGTCTGATAGAGTAAAAAGCCTTGCATTACACGATATAGACATATGACTATGGTAGGGTCTAGATTGTGAGCCCCTCTAAGGGACAGTTAGTGACAAGACAATGTACTCTGTACAGCGCTGCGTAATATGTCGGCGTTATATAAAATACTTAAATAAATAAAATAAATTGTAGGGTGCAGTCTGACATTGGGTGGGGGCACCAACCGATTCTCCATGCTTCTGCAAACGCCAAACAATACAAAGCAAAACAATTGGTAGTTGCTCAATCAGGCTGATAACCATCATTTAAAGAAAACCTGTAACTAAAAAAAGTTCCCCTGGGGGGTACTCACCTCGGGTGGGGTAAGCCTCAGGATCCTATCCAGGCTTCCCCCGTCTTCCTATGTCCCACGGCGATCTTGCTGTGCCCCTCAGAACAGCTGGGATGTAAATTTTTACCTTCCCGGCTCCAGCGCAGACGCAGTATCGGCTCTCCGCTCGGAGATAGGTGGAAATAGCCGATCGCTGTCGGTCCGCTCTACTGCGCAGCGCAAGCCTCCTGCGCCTGCGTAATACAGTGGACCCGACAGAGATCGGCTAGTTCCGTCTATTTCCGTGCCTTAATAGCTCCACCAGCTGGAGCCAGGGAAGGTAAAGATATCAAGCCTTGTGAGGATTATCGAGCGAGGATTGCGGGACGCTTCGGGGGAGCCAGCGCTGGATTGCTTGCAGCTACAGGGGAGGGGGAAGCCTCATTGGGACCCTGAGGCTTCCCCCTCCCGAGGTAAGTACCCCTAAGGGGACTTTTTTTGATACAGGGTCTCTTTAAGGAGCTCAAAAGGCTGGACACATACACAGAACAAATTTAAAGGGGCCTGGGCTCAATCTTGTTTATTTTGGGATGTTGTGTTAGCCGATGGTGATCTGTGAGTTTTGAACCCAGGTCCTTTTGAATTTGCACTGTGTATTTGCCTGTTTTTTTGCTGTGCATTTCTAATACAGTTGTATGTGTTTAGGCGTTGTGGGTGAGCGAAACTAGTGGTCAATTTTCTATGCTTTGCATGTGTTTTTAACTACATTTATAATCTTATTGTGAATTTATTGAGGTGATACAGCAGGTATTGTAAAGTAGGAATGTGAACTCTATGAATTATAATTTTCAGATAGTAGGTTATTTTAGCACTTCTGTTGCCTGGGATGACACAAGTTTAGATACTATGAAGCAAAATTAAAGAAGAGAATTGGATCTTTGGTGCATGAAAAATGTTCAAATAACTTTATTTAATATTTATAATTCACAGACCCATATTCAAATATATAAATATTGATAAAGTCACAAAACCCCCAGTAAAAAATAGAAATGATGGGGCTGCAGTCCCCAGTAAATAACACCCATATGGTCCACCTCTGCATAAAAAATGGATAGGCCCTGTACCTTGGGCTTTCAGAGATAAACAGCTCTTTGTGATTAGTAGCATGCATGCACGGTATATGCTCCTTTAAGAGATATAGAGCATATAGAAGCCAAGGTGTATCCTCAGTCGCAGGAATAAGTATCAAATTAAGGGCAAAAGTTCCATAGGATTTCCAACAAGCATATCATATGCAGTTCAAAAGGCCATGTACTCAGGACCTGCAGCAGATGGATGATTTCAGCAATACAGATCATAGACCATCCATGTCAAAGATTGATGTAGTATCGCAGTAAAGTGCCTAGAAGCAGTCAATACATCCCCAATCGCAGGGTAAAGCCAGGCATGAATGTAAAGCTTAAGCACACAAGCGTTAGTAGTTAGTTGAGCAATGGATTTGATTTAATGTTGATTCCATATGCCAGAAAGCATATGGTCAATAAGGTTTCACAGAGCAAGCCATGCAATGCCAGCTAAGAGTCTGTCATTCTGGGTACATGCCGTATAGTTACCACTCTCAACGAAGCAGCTGTTGAAAAATGCAGGCTGATGGAAACTCAGGTGGCGTTTTCAGCTCCAGAGGGCAAATGACCAATGGTTTGTTTGTGATTGAGGTGTTATTGTCCAATAGCCCTTATTTGGTCATGCTACATTTGGAGGAGATTGTGCAGTATGTAGGGGAGGAGTGTGCCCGTGATAGGGGGGCTAGAAATGCGGAGCATCTTATGAATTCTAGCTTTAGAAAATTGGAAAAATTATATGAACAAAAGAGCAGAGCTTGGTAGAATATCAAGTTCAACAAAAATTATCTATTGGAAGGCAAGGCCCCTCTCTGACTGCGCATTCAGATTTTTCCTTTTAAAAAGGTTCTGTCTGATAGCTTCAAGCAGAGATGGGAGGAAAATTTCGAGAATTGTTCCAAGGTCATTCTGGAGCTTATGCAGGAACTGGAAGGAAATGATTTGAGTGAGATTGATAAGAAAATAGCGGTTATCTTGGAATCTTTAGACTCAGTTAAAGAACATCCATTGTTTATAACGAGGAACAACAGTCTTAAATTACATATTGAAAAATATAACAAGGAGCTTGTCACTAGAAAAGAGAATAAACTTGAGCGTGATAAAGCAGCTTATAAATTGGGATACGCCTATAGGTGGGGTAGACCACTCCCTAAGGGTAGGAAACCCCCACCCCCTAGAGATCCACCTAAAAATCCACCCAAAAATCCATCTCAACAGCCCTCTACCGAAACACCAGCCAGTTCTAGTGCAGTGGAAGATTCTGGTTCTTCTATAGGGGGCAGTAGAAACACTTCAGCATCCTCTGCTGGCCAAAATCCTGATATTACTAATCGTCCCCTCCAGGGCCGGCCCTAGACTTTTTGCCGCCTGAGGCAAAAAAAAAATTTCCGCCGCCCCCCCCCCCCCCCTGAGCTGGAGGGGTAGCTGGCAGGACGGGGGTATTGGGCCTAGCGGCGGGGAGGGGGTCGTACCCTCCCTCCCTCGCCTGGGTCCCCCGAACTGCGCTCCCCTCCAGCCTTACATAGAAGAAGCAGCCGCTATTTGTAAGACGCACGGGCGGGGAGGACTCACCTCTTCCCAGCGTGCGCTCCACTGACATCACTTCCTGCAGCGTTGCAGGAAGTGACGTCAGTGGAGCGCACGCTGGATCGAGGAAGAGGTTAGTCCTCCCCGCCCGTGCCTCTTACAAATAGCGGCTGCTTCTATGTAAGGCTGGAGGGGAGCGGAGGACGGGGGACCCAGGCAAGGGAGGGGGGGTACGACCCCCTCCCCGCCGCTAGACCCAATACCCCTGTCCTGCCAGCTACCCCTCCAGCTCGGCGGCCGGCTCCCCGCACGGACGGGCGGATGCTGCCCCTGGAAATTTGCCGCCTGAGGCAAAAGTTTCACCCTGCCTCATGAGCGGGCCGGCCCTGGTCCCCTCACCCGATCAACTACCAAAGGTGTTCAAAATCCCTCCAGTACTGGTAAAAACACCAAAAACAGCAGGAAGAAAGACAAAGAAAGCAAAGTCCAACCAAAAGTAGGACCAATTAGTAAATATTTAGCAACCAGTGCAACAGATTATGTGGGGGAGGAGAGTGGATCAGATCTGGGAGCATGTGGTTCCTCGGCTTCTCAGTCCTCTTCTGTTGGCTTTTTAGAGGACAATACATGGGGAACGGCCTAGATATGTTACCTCCATCACATGATAATCAACCTTCCAATATAGACAATATGCAGGTTATCAATATATCTGGCTTTGAATTTTTTCAAGGCACCATCAACCTGTTAGCAAAGGGCCTTCGTTTCTGTCCTAATAGCAATCTTGACAGATTTTAATTTGTGAAGGATTTACATCTCTTTGGCCGTAACCTGGTGCTCAGGGTATTACACAAAAGAAAGGATGATCTACCCTTAGGGGGTGCTATTACTGATTGGAAGGATTGGTCCAATCAAGACTATCGAGCATTGATGGATCTAGTCAAGTTAAGTGAAGAAGGGAGCCAGGATGAAGATGACAGCCAATTCGGTGAGGATATACCGAATAGGATGATAAGTGAACAGATCAATCAACAACTCAGACCCAGGTCCGCTTCATTCCCCCCCTTTTCTCTTTGCCCCAGCGTTCACACATTTGTCTCCCTAGTGGAAAAGGACATTAAAAAAATGTGGATTGAAAAAAATAAGATGCCCAATCTTTCTGAAGATGAGATCCAAGCACTCACGGAATTACGTGACAATAGGGTCATTATTAAACCTTCTGACAAGGGGGGGAACGTTGTGGTTATGAGGTCTGAACAATATGTGTATATGTGTCAGAAAATTCTTAACAACAGAGAATGGTACAGGAGGGTCTCTGCATCCAGGGTCATCTCGAACCAGCATAGATTATTTGATTTGATCGAGAGCGCTGTGAGTGATGGTATCATCACCCCCGAGGTGGGTTCTTCTTTAAAAGTGGAGAGCCCTATTATACCAACTTTTTATGCCCTTCCGAAAGTACATAAGAATCCACTTAGGCCACCAGGATGACCCATTGTTTCGGGCAATGGATCACTAATGGAAAAAATAATGTATATGTAGATCGACACTTGCAACCACATGTCCATCATCTTCCGTCTTTTATACAAGACACGTTACATCTCTTGGGCATTCTTGAAGACTTACAGTTGCCCAAGGATGCATTTTTGGTGACCCTGGATGTAGAGGCCCTCTACTCCAGTATTCCACAGGATACGGGAGTAGAGGCTGTGGGGAAATTCCTGTCTGAGATGGAAATTAATGAGGCACCACATAACCGTTTCATTCTTGATCTTTTTACCTTTATTTTACAAAATAATGTATTTGTTTTTGATGGGACCTACTACCTCCAGGTACAGTGGGCGGCAATAGGGACCACTTGTGCCCCTTCGCTTGCCAACCTGTATCTGGGCGAGTGGGAGCGACATCTTTTTGGTAGCAACGCTCTGTTCATGTACCTGTGCCACATTGTGTCGTGGCACAGGTACATAGACGATGTACTTATGTTTTGGACTGGGGGAGAGATCTACTCGATGATTTTGTTAACGTCTTGAATAATAATGATTGGAACTTAAAATTTACCATGGATTGCAATCAAAGATCAGTATCTCTCCTGGACTTGGTAGTTGAGGCCAATGCGGAGGGTTTCTTGTCCACCAAACTATATCGGAAATCGATGGCATTAAATGCATATTTACGTGCCAATAGTGCACATCCAATACATACAATTCGCAACATTCCAACTGGTCAATACCTCAGAGCACGTCGTAACTGAGTATTTGACTTTTGAAAAAAAGGCAAAACTACTACGTTCCCGTTTTAGGGAACGTGGCTATAAGGACCGATGACTTAAGAAAGCGTATAAATGCGCAAAAGCGACGAATCGCACTGATCTTCTTGCGAAGAAAAAGAAAATGACAGATAATGTTAATCAGTCACGACTAATAACTCGTTATAACGATCAGGTTGGTGAGGTGGGCGATATACTCCGCCAACATTTGCACATTCTACTGAAAGATAGGATTGTCAAAGATTTTTTGCCACCCTCCCTCAGGTTACTTACAGACGTAGCAAGGCTCTAAGAAACATTCTGACCTCTAGCCATTTCTGGGGGAATGAGGGACCCCGGAAACATTGTGGAGTGACCGGCAGCTACAGCTGTGGCGGTTGTACATATTGCCAGTACTTGGAGATTGGTAAGTTTGCGATGTTTCCCAATGGCCGTAGATGGGTGTTGCAACATTTTAATTGCAACACCATGGGTGTCATCTACCTATTGTATTGCAGATGCGGATGCTTTTACATTGGTAAAACATCACAGGCATTTCCTCCCCGTCATCGCTAGCTGGGCTCTGTGTCATAATGGGAGGTGCGGGACAGAGTACTACTTCCTGGCATTCGGTATGGAGCGCATTTGCACTCCAATGACTCACAGCCCTCACGCCGGTGCACTGTTGGTGCGGGCATGAGTGGTGACGAGACAGGGGAGGGTGGGCGTGGTCGGAGCGCACAGGACTCAGCATAAAGACGCTGATATGGCGTCTCTGTGCTACAATTATACGCTATCTTGCCTTTGAAAAGGCCGCTAGTGCGGCAAAACATATTGGATACACAAGAAAGGAAAGTAGCTCTTCAAGCACCACACTGGACCAGAGTGTAAGAATATATCAAAAAAGTTCATCTTTATTTCAACATCATGAAAATATTAAAAACATGTAAAAACAAGGCCGTGGGTCTGGGGTCCCCCAAAAAATGTGTGAACAAGTGGTATACTAGCGTTCCGTTCGCCTGGGGTTCCCTTTCTCTCTCTCTCCTTTGTGCTATTCCATGTGAGTACTTTGTGTCCTCCTCATTTGTTGTTCCCTCTATTTACTCGCATATTGTTTATTTTTACTGCATTGTCGTCTTCATTATTTTGTTGTTTATGCACAGAGCATTTACCTATTATATTTCCTATTGCACGTCGTCACCTTGTCATTTACCATTTTTGGTATCATGTATTGCACTTTATTGTTATTATGACATATATTTACTATATCTATTGACATTTTGGAACACAGAGGTCACCCTATTTCTATGGTGCTCACCATTATTGGGCTCTTAGGAGAGTTTATTTGTATTGTATTAAGCACTGCTGTGCTACCTTTGCCTATTATTTTCATCAGTGCTAGTATACCACTTGTTCACACATTTTTTGGGGGACCCCAGACCCACGGCCTTGTTTTTACATGTTTTTAATATTTTCATGATGTTGAAATAAAGATGAACTTTTTTGATATATTCTTACACTCTGGTCCAGTGTGGTGCTTGAAGAGCTACTTTCCTTTCTTGTGTATCCAATATGTTTATATAGCTCATAGCACGCCTAGACCCCACATTTTGTAATTACCATTATATATATTTTCTTGGTGGTGCTTGTTCCGTCTCTTATGTAGCCAGTGCGGCAAAACATGTCAAGCTTGGACTGACAGCTGATATTCCTCTGGGCAAACCCTTCAGCCACCTGAGTTTCCATCGGCCTACATTTTTCAACAGCTGCCTCGTTGAGAGTGGTAACTATACGGCATGTACCCAGAATGACAGACTCTTAGCTGGCATTGCATGGCTTGCTCTGTGAAACCTTATTGACCATATGCTTTCTGGCATATGGAATCAACATCAAATCAGATCCATTGCTCAACTAACTACTAACGTTTGTGTGCTTAAGCTTTCCATTCATGCCTGGCTTTATCCTGCGATTGGGGATGTATTGACTGCTTCTAGGCACTTTACTGCGATACTACATCAATCTTTGACATGGATGGTCTATAATCTGTATTGCTGAAATCATCCATCTGCTGCAGGTCCTGAGTACATGGCCTTTTGAACTGCATATGATATGCTTGTTGGAAATCCTATGGAACTTTTGCCCTTAATTTGATACTTATTCCTGCGACTGAGGATACACCTTGGCTTCTATATGCTCTATATCTCTTAAAGGAGCATATACCGTGCATGCATGCTACTAATCACAAAGATCTGTTTATCTCTGAAAGCCCAAGGTACAGGGCCTATCCATTTTTTATGCAGAGGTGGACCATATGGGTGTTATTTACTGGGGACTGCAGCCCCATCATTTCTATTTTTTACTTGCCCAGCTGGAATATGTATGATTTATGATTTGTAATGGGGATTTTGTGACTTTATCAATATTTATATATTTGAATATGGGTCTGTGAATTATAAATAAAGTTATTTGATCATTTTTCATGCACCAAAGAGCCAATTCTCTTCTTTAATTTTGCTTCATATATTATATTGCCATTATGCATGAAAATGTTATTTATTACTATTTTTCTGAACAGATTATCTCCCATTTGATTTCTGTCCCTGTTTTTGAGCTATATTTTTTCTAAGTTTAGATAGTATTGCATTATAGAACTGGGAGTGGAAACATCAGATAAAGCGAGGGGCATCTGGACATTAAAGAGGTAAAGAATACTTTATTCTTAGTTCTGTTGATTTGATCCAGTCCTTAGAAGTCATAGCAGCTGCTACAAATAGTCCATTAGAGTGAGAGTTCCTCTTTAAGTTTCCTGCTTAGGAACTTGCACAAGATCTTCAACAGCACCAGTGTCATGTATAGAAGCAATTATAGCATAGCTTGCAGAATTTTAAGAGATACAAAAGACAGGAGAGTCTCTGCAAAATAATAAGTCCAGGTCCAGAGATGGAGCTGTTTTTTAATTATCTTCAGTGCCCAGTCTATGTCACACTCATAGAATTCATGATTACATGTTGCATTATACTTTTGAAAGCAATTCTGAAGAAAAAAACAACAAAAACCCCCCCAAAAGATTGATACGTTACCTCAGTAAGGGCCGATTCAGGGCCATATTTACCATAAGGCACTCTAAGCACGTGCCTACAGGTGCCTGATGATGGAAAGGCAGCTCACTCCCCTCCCTGAGCGCCTCCCTCCCTTCTTCTCTGATCAGACTGTAAATCAGTGGTTACTCACTCTGCTCTCAGCATTCCACTGATGAGATCTCCCTTCAGTCAGGGGCACCTCTAGCTACTTAATACTGAGGTTCCTCAGTATTACTTGGGGGCACCTCTAGCAATTTATATTGAGGGTATTTCTGGCTACCTAATACTAAGGGTGCACCTGTAGCTACCTATGATAGGCAAGGAAAGTAAGGGTGAAGTGACAGCTGGGACAGCCAACACACTTGCATTGCAGTTTGGTGGGGGTTTGCAGGTCCATGGAAGGTGAAGTCTAAGGTGCCGGGTCATCTGTGCCTATAGGCTCCTGTGAGGTAAATTCGGGCCTGGCCGGTTCACATTGGCACTTAACAGAAAATCGATCTATGGAAACGGATACAAACAGATCCTTTAGTATCAGTTTCCGTTCAGTTTTGCATCAGTTTCCATTTCGTTTTAAGCCGCAGGTAGAAAACCTGCAAAATGTGAAGACATACTCTGGGCAGTGTGATCATGGACACTACTGAATGGAGGTGGAGAGTCCTCCTTACAGAAAGATACTTCAGCACAAGCTGAAAACAGAAAGGACAGCACTTGCATTGGTCTGGCTCTCTCACTGGTGCTCTGCAGGTCGGGGTGAAAGGGACAAGATGACAAAGATTGGCTGTTTCTGCTTATTGACAAGAGCAGATTTATGACAGGAAGTGGCGGGAGAGATCAGTTTTTACAGCCAGTGCGTTGTATATTTCTGTTTTGTCATTGCCTCTATTTCAGTTCCGTTGGGCTCAGTTGTCCGGCAAAATCTCTGCGTCCCCAAACTTGTGGTCCACTTTAGCGGAACGTGCTGAACAGATCTGTTCAAACGGATCAACATTGAATCTGTTCGCATGCGTTAAGATCCATTCCAGTATGGTCTGCTAAACAATTTTAGCTGCCAATGTGAACTGGGCCTTAAAGAGAGCCTGAGGTGGGGTTATACAATTAAAAAAAAACTATGCAACCTGATCCGGGTGGGGTGGGGGGCTGTGCGGATCAGGTAGACGCCATCCCTGCCACTCCATTGGCCTGCTAGGGCCGCAGAGAACGGCGTGTGGGGGGGGGGGGGGGGGACACAGAGGCATGTCATGAGGCAGAGAACATGCCTCTGTGTCCCATCTGCCCCTCCCCCCCTCGCACTAGCTTGAGTTCTCTTTAGGCCTCTGAAAAGCCCAAACACTTCCTGAATCCTCCTACAGATCACCAATAGCGGGTCCACACTGGGCATGCATGAATATGGTCCACGCACACCTAGTAGAAGTGCTTGTGCATGGGATTTTTCTTCCATGCATGATTGCTTCTGTCTACTGGGCATGTGTGGACCTTACTTGTGCATGCCAAGTCCTGAATGCGCTAATCCATGGGCATGCATGTGGCCAGAAGAATCCTATTCGACTCACTTAGTCGAATATGTTTAGAGGGACCCTGCACTGGAACAGTGAGCTGTACCAAGGATCTGGGAAATTTCTGGACCTCTTAGATAAGTATCTAACTTTTGTTTTATTTTTCACTTCAAACAGAGAAAGACTACAGAGGAAAGACTGCAGACACACCTGAGATATGTCCCGCAAAGATGTGCAGTTAGCATGTTTCTTCTCTACTCATCAATCAGGTACTGACTTTAGGGGCCTGTACACACTGCTGTGCTTGTGCTGCGTTTTTAAAATCGCTTGCAATTTTTAAATTGCAAGCCTTCATGGGAATAGAAAAAGCGCAGTGTGTACAGGTCTTCACGATTTTCATGATTTTTCAAAAGACCTTGCAATTAAAAAAACGCATGCGGTTTGAAAAGCGCAGCAGTGTGTACAAGTCCTAACAGATACTCTAAAATCGCTATAGCCTATTCCTTAACCTCTCCACTAAAATAACATAATAATGATACACAGAATTACCCTTTCAATATAATAGTTCTGAACTCCCTATTCTGGTCACGTCTCCAGTAGAACGCATACCATGTGTCGAGAACCTAAATTCTACGCAACCTTGCACTCAATCCCTCCCCCCTGTTCGGCGGCTAACCTTAACACTAATACCCTGGGGGGTGCCCATCCTTAATCTCACCCCCTAACCTCCTGGTGGGTGGTCCCCCCTCCCCCCGTTCGCAACTAAAATAATCTTAATCCCCCAATATACTCCCCCTGTGGGCACCTAAACTTAACCCCTATTAAGATGCGGCTTGTGCTATGAACAATGCTGATAATTTTTTAGTATTAAAAATTAAAAAGTTCAAAGGGTCATTACATCTGTTTGTGTTACAGCTGATTGAAGATGATATTACATCAGGATGCCATGGTTAATGCCAGTGTTTTTTACATTTAAAAAAGAGGCGTCTTTCATTGAGCCTCACCACCTGAGCACTGAGCAGTGCTAGCAAGTTACAGGAAAAAAAAAGTTATAAAAATTAATTTTTATCACTTTTTGCACAGAAATCCTGGGGAAATTGAACGCCAGGGAAGTTAACAAGCTTCTGTTTTACCCCATCAGATGACCCTGCAGGTATGGGCACAACTATCTGGCCCACCCCTGAAACACGTGTGAATGCAGTTTAGCCTTGGCATTGGAGATCAGGGATCGAAGATGGCATAGTGGAGCATTAGGAGCATGACACATATGGGAAGCTGTGTGGCACCTGAAGAAGGGGCATGACTGGTCACCTGGGCCAAAAAAGACTGGCTGAGTTCAGGAAACCATGGGCAGCAGAGTATGCAACCTTGCCATCACTTGGAGGGGATGGGGGTTATGATCCCTTGTTAGATTTATTCAAACTGTCAGAATAAAAGTACATAAAGTAAATATCATGACAATGGCTTTGATCTGCCTGAACTTAAGCAAATTCATAAAAATGGATGCAATATCATTATAACAGAGTTGTCATATAGAACAAGGGTTCATGTCCTGTTTTTGATGCATTTGAATCTACTTCTCACTGATGTGACAGCAATACTGACAGGGATGAGAACAATGCCAGAGCTGATCTGCTTTTACTAAACGCTTGTTTTGTGCCTGTGACATTCACTATGTGGCAAAACAATGAGACTGACAGAATAAGCACACAGGACAGGTGTTTACATCTAACCATATACTGTATTTCTTTCATCTGTGTGTAAAGCAGGCTATCTCATCCTTGCACACAATCAACTATTATTTCACGAAGCAAGGTAAACAGTGTTTGTTGTCTCTCATCTGTACTGAAAGATCAAAGCAGCCATTATTGTGTTAATCAAAGAAATTCTGCAGAGGAGACAGCAGTCTGGGCAGTTAAATGTAATCAAAAATAATTATTATGAAACACATCCTGTGCAGGTGTAGGATTTTTGTGGATACAGTTCCCATTATTTTTGTGGATACAGTTCCCATTCTAGTTCACTAAAGAATTTTTTTTGTAATGCATGCGCTATGCAATGTGCAAAGTGTGAAACCAGCATGAGGCATCCCAATCACAGTGGAGCAGAGCCGGTGTAGTGAAAAATTTTGCTACCCATCATATTTTGCAACTTGCCATAGAGGACAGTGTATGACTGTGTAGGCGTGGCTCCTCTCTGTTAACACGCCTGTAATTTTTTGCAACCACAGATCCCATTGAGCTAGAAGAGGGATTGTTCCCTCCAGGGGGGGGGGGGTTATTAGTTGAGCAAGAGGGGGGGGGGGATTGTTCCCTCGGGGGGGTGGGGGGTTATTAGTTGAGCAAGAGGGGGGAATTGTTCCCTCCAGGGGGGGTTATTAGTTGAGCAAGAGGGGGGATTGTTCCCTCCAGGGGGGGTTATTAGTTGAGCAAGAGGGGGGATTGTTCCCTGGGGGGGGCTATTAGTTGAGCAAGATGGGGGGGGGATCGTTCCCACCAGGGGGGTTATTAGTTGAGCAAGAGGGGGGATTGTTCCCTCCAGGGGGGGTTATTAGTTGAGCAAGAGGGGAGGGTTCTGCGTGAGAATAGGGTTTGGTTGGGTTGCATTTTCTGATACAGATAGGTTAAAGTCAATGGTTAGGTTGCACTTTCTGATAGCTATACCTATAAATAAGTGCAACCGGTTGCAAAATCTGATAAAGTTGCAAAAAATTTCACCACACCGGGACAAGGTCCTCCAGCACGCAAGGCTGAGACACCAAAGTGCGCCCCTCCATCCCTGCCACCCCAGCCATCAAACACTGATTGCTATTAGACTAAGAGACGTCACAGGGCCCACAACCTCCCCAACACCTTAAAGAGAAACTCCGACCAAGAATTGAACTTTATCCCAATCAGTAGCTGATACCCACTTTTACATGAAAAATATAATGATTTTCACAAACAGACCATCAGGGGGCGCTGTATGACTGATTTTGTGCTGAAACCCCTCCCACAAGAGGCTCTGGTACCGTACGGTACTCTGGGCAAACTGCCACAATGTAACAATGACACACACAGGAAATGGCTGTTTATAGCTGTCTGTTAAAGCCAGAACAGCTACATAATCTGCCCACAGTAACAATGTCACCATGTAATACATGTCAGAATGTGAATCTGGGAGAGGAAAGATTTTACAATGAGCAAACTCTGACTAAATCATGTATACATAATTATTGTAAAAATTAAGCACCTTTTTATATTAAATTATTTTCACTGGAGTTCCTCTTTAATATCTAGTTATCTGGCTTGCAGTCACTGCCATGTATCCCCTTTTCTTATTTCTTTCTGCTTCAAACACAATTAGGAATGACAGCTGAATGAATTCTGCGCCCCCTCCTACACTGCGCCCTGAGGCTGGAGCCTCTCCAGCCTATGCCTCGGCCCGGCCCTGCAGTGGAGCGTTGTGGTGCAGTGTAATTACCACTTTGTAACAAAGCATACCGCACTGCAATGCACCACCTATGCGACTATCACAGTACGCCTGGTGTGTTGCGGTATATCGGGTTGCAGTATTGTAACAAACTGTATGCAGGCAGAGTGTTACCACTAAATGTGCACATTAACAGTAAATGTGAAGCATACTTTCTGTCACTGATCCATTGTGTTGCGTTCCTGCTGGCACAGGGAACACAATGGACACCGTGAACGTGGCCTCATGGCTCGTTCATGCTATGAGCCTTTCTGGTTTTTTTTTAAAGCGATGGCGATTTTAGAAATTGCCCTAAAAGCACCTGTGCAATGTTTTCCTATGAGATTGTTCACATCTGAGCGTTTCGATTTCTTTGAAATCGCAAACGCGCTACATGTACCATTTTCTGAGCACTTTGGCTCAATGGAAGGTATAGGGAAATTGCAAAGCCCTTGAAAAAGCACTTTGTATAGAGATTTCCTGAGAGCTTTTATTAAAGGACTTACGAGGCCAAAACCTGTAAAAAAGTAAAGTACTTGCGCGTTCTTTAAATGCACGGAGGACGCCATCCGCGCCCTCCATGCAGTTCCGCCGGGTCCCCTTAGTGACATCGCCCCCCGTGCGCACGCCACCCCACAGGCCGGGTCGGGCTCTCCAGCCACTCCTAATATGGCCGCCGGAGCTGGCCGCGGCTGCGCAGTCTGCATTGCGGCTGCGCAGCTCTAGGGCCAACCCCCCAATCCATGCGATAGTGCGTGGTTCGGAGGGGTTGGCCCTAGAGCTGCGCAGCCGCAGCCGCAGTCACGGCAATGCGGACTGCGCAGCCGCGGCCAGCTCCGGCGGCCATATTAGGAGTGGCTGGAGAGCCCGACCCAGCCTGTAGGGTCGCGAGCACACGGGGGGCGATGTCACTAAGGGGACCTGGCGGAACTGCACGGAGGGCGCGGATGGCGTCCTCCGTGCATTTAAAGAACATGCAGGTGCTTTACTTTTTTACAGGTTTTGGCCTCGTAAGTCCTTTAACCTGCCTGGCGTTCTGATTCCCACGGCCATCCGGCCGCGGGAACGTTTTTTGCAAATTTAAAAAAAAATGTATCATGTAGCTAGCCTAGCGCTAGCTACATGATTCCCCCCTCCCTGCGGCGCTCCTCCCACCCCTCCGATCTCCCCCGGCGCAATCACCCGTCCGGAAATCCCGTTTTGAACGGGATTTCCAGGAGGGCTTCCCCCGTCGCCATGGTGACGACCATCGTGACGTTATCGACGTCATGACGTCACAGGGAGTCTTGATCCACCCCTCAGCGCACGGGGTCTGGGGGGGGGGCTGTATCGCGGCCGATCGGCGGCGATCAGCGGCGATCAGGCACAACACGCAGCAAGCAAAGTGCTTGCTGCGTGTTTAAAAAAAAATTATTCAAATCGGCCCAGCCTAGCTCGTCCAGAACGCCAGGGAGGTTAATAAATACACTGTATTTATTCATTTCTGGGTCAAAGAGTTCACTTCCTAACTGACGTGAGCAAGTGAAAAACAAATCACTCAGCAAAAGTGCTTAGAAAAGCGCTTACAAAAGCGCAAAGCACAGGGAAAAGCGCTTTTAAAAAAGCAAAATACATTGATTGCTTTCCTGATCGCTTTTCTCATAGAAGTGAAAAACGATCGGAAAGTAAATCTGCCCAAAAAACTCATTGGCATCTATTCATAAAGCGTTCCCGCATGCGGTAATGCTCAAAACAGCTGACTTTCCTGACCATTTAGCAAAGTGTCCATTCATAAAAGCTGTTTCCGCATGAAAAGCTACAATTCCTGAGCAGTGCGGGAAATTACCGCCTTGTGCGGTGATTATCACAAAACATGTCACTGAAGGTTAATTCATAAAGATTAGAGCAAGCGGAATCAGCACAGAGAACTCCGACTGTTTAGAAAAGGAGATAAGCCAGTGATAACAGGCAAGCTAATGTGGACAGACCTCCCAGGCAGCTGCAGTGAGAACAGAACAAAAACTGCATCCCAGAATACCAAAACTGTGTTTTTTAACCCCTTGGGTACCTGTTTTCAGATATATTTCACATCAGAAAACCTGCATGTGTAACATTTCTTGAAGTTCTTCTAAGCTGTGGCAATTAAATATATTGTTTAGAAAGACTATTAGACAGATTCAGTGCAGATTCAGGGCAAGGAGAGGCAATTAAAAAAAATGCACATGTAAAGGGATGCTGGGGCTGCCTCCTTTACACTAACTCTGTCTCTGCACAGAGAAAATGTAACAACTCAGCCAGTACCACTAGTTTAGAGCGGGAATTCCCCAACCTATTATCGCAAGTGTAAACTTTTTTATGAATTAGCACACAAAAGTCTAAAATACCGATGCGGTATTTTCCCTCCAAGATTTTTTCCCCCGCAAATGTTTTATGAATAGAGCCCATTGTGTATTCCCAGCATTAGATGTGACAGCCATGTTAATCAATACGCTTATTCACATCTAATGCAATTACTTCATTCGATTTCTCTATTTTCAATGCTCATAATTAGAGATGGTCAATGGCATAGGTAAACGCAGGGGAGATTACAACTCACAGAATCCCCCTCAGACCAGGGCCGGTGCAGTGTTTGGGGACAAACACAAGTTGTGACACCAGAATATCTGCAGGTATCCTGCAGCTCACAGCACTGCCCCCTTCTTTTCCTGCTACAGTTGGCTTTGGGTGGAGCAGCAGACAGGCACAAGTTGAGACACTAGAATATCTGCAGCGGAGCAGTGCTTTTCAGCGCTGCTAGATTTGGGCGCAGCCGGCTTCTCCATATAGACTTCAATAGGAATCATTCCTATTGAAGCGCTCAGTGAGTAACGTCGGCTCCGTCAGAAGACGGAGCCGAGGTTGCTTAAAAACATAATAATTCGGCCTCCAGCAATCGCTGGAAGCCGAATTATTTCATTCCCCCACTATCCATGGCGGCCTGGAGGGGGAATAGTAATTAAATCGGCCCGGACTTGTGCAGAAGCAGGATCAGCTATATACCGCTGTATCCTGCGCCCAAGTCTACCGGCGCCGATTTCAAATGTACTCATCTGCAGGCATCCTGCTGCTCACAGGACCGCCCCCCTTCTTTCCCTGCTACAGTTGACTTTGGGTGGAGCAGCAGCTTGTGTACAGAGCATGGAGCAGCAGCATGTGCACAGAGCATGGAGCAGCAGCGTTTGAACAAAACATGGAGCAGCAGCGTGTGAACAGAGCATGGAGCAGCAGCGTGTGAACAGAGCATGGAGCAGCAGCGTGTGAACAGAGCATGGAGCAGCAGCATGTGAACAGAGCATGGAGCAGCAGCGTGTGAACAGAGCATGGAGCAGCAGCGTGTGAACAGAGCATGGAGCAGCAGCGTGTGAACAGAGCAAGGAGCAGCAGCGTGTGAACAGAGCATGGAGCAGCAGCGTGTGAACAGAGCATGGAGCAGCAGCATGTGAACAGAGCATGGAGCAGCAGCGTGTGAACAGAGCATGGAGCAGCAGCGTGTGAACAGAGCATGGAGCAGCAGCGTGTGAACAGAGCATGGAGCAGCAGCGTTTGAACAAAACATGGAGCAGCAGCGTGTGAACAGAGCATGGAGCAGCAGCGTGTGAACAGAGCATGGAGCAGCAGCGTGTGAACAGAGCATGGAGCAGCAGCATGTGAACAGAGCATGGAGCAGCAGCGTGTGAACAGAGCATGGAGCAGCAGCGTGTGAACAGAGCAAGGAGCAGCAGCGTGTGAACAGAGCAAGGAGCAGCAGCGTGTGAACAGAGCAAGGAGCAGCAGCGTGTGAACAGAGCAAGGAGCAGCAGCGTGTGAACAGAGCAAGGAGCAGCAGCGTGTGAACAGAGCATGGAGCAGCAGCGTGTGTACAGAGCATGGAGCAGCAGCGTGTGTACAGAGCATGGAGCAGCAGCGTGTGTACAGAGCATGGAGCAGCAGCGGAGTACATTTGAAATTGGCGCCGGTAGACTTGGGCGCAGGATACAGCGGTATATAGCTGATCCTGCTTCTGCACAAGTCCGGGCCGATTTAATTACTATTTCCCCTCCAGGCCGACATGGATAGTGGGGGAATGAAATAATTCGGCTTCCAGCGATTGCTGGAGGCCGAATTATTATGTTTTTAAGCAACCTCGGCTCCATCTTCTGACGGAGCCGACGTTACTCACTGAGCGCTTCAATAGGAATGATTCCTATTGAAGTCTATGGAGGCGCCGGCTGCGCCCAAATCTAGCAGCGCTGAAAAGCACTGCTCCGCAGCAGCGTGTGTACAGAGCATGGAGCAGCAGCGTGTGTACAGAGCATGGAGCAGCAGAGTGTGAACAGAGCATGGAGCAGCAGAGTGTGAACAGAGCATGGAGCAGCAGAGTGTGAACAGAGCATGGAGCAGCAGAGTGTGAACAGAGCATGGAGCAGCAGGGTGTGAACAGAGCATGGAGCAGCAGGGTGTGAACAGAGCATGGAGCAGCTCTGGGGAACTTAACAGTCAGGTATGAGCACATCCCCTGTACCCTGGTGTGTAAATGCTTCACTTCCCCTTTAATTAGCAATGTCAGCTGTCCTCATTATTATCCGTATCCAAACTGCTCCCGATTAATCTTGTTGTCGATCAGGAGCAGATCGGAAATGTCGGAAATAATCAGCAGAACCTGTCAGTTGGATGGCAAATTGCATTACGTGTACCCAGCATGATGTCCTACCATATTATTTTACTGTATTGTGCGTGGCTGAGGGAGAACTTTCAGGAATCCCCTCCCCCCTTGAAAATCCTAAGTTTTCCCCTGAATGGGATGCTAATATTTTCAGCTTGCATGCAGATTTAATGCAAAGTGTATAGTTAGTTTGAAATTGAACCAATGCGGTGCACTTCCTGTAGATTTGTATTGATACATTTCCGAGTGGTATACAATTTGCATGCAAGCCATACTTATTAGCATTTCATTTACAATCTATGCTGGCTGATAAAGAAAATGCCAGGGAAAAGGAGTGGCTGGGCATCCATGTGATTATTTCTTGTGTAATTTGCTTTATCCATGGCAGGTATTTGCACAGTAGCTGAAGAACTTGGTTAACACAGTTTACATCATTGCTAATGTCAGTCTAAGTGCATGACACATGCTGCTTAACCTGCTGAATCTCTCATCTGCAGCAGTGGGTGGAGGGGATGGAAAAGACACACCTGACTCTCGAAGCACTCATTTGGAGTGATGCTTCATGACTGCAAGTCTACCTTCACAGCACATCACAATCTGAGGAATGGAGACAGAAGGCAGGCTGAGGAGCTCAGCCATGGCAGAACAACGCTGGCTATGCAACCCCCCGGTGTCCTACGACAGATCTGGATGGCAGAGCAGAGTAAAGCAGTACTGGGGCACAGAAACACTGCAGAGTACCTGGGTGTGTAATGATCATATGTGTATGTATGTATGTATGTATGTATGTATGTATGTATGTATGTATGTATGTATGTGTATGTATATATATATATATATATATATATATATATATATATATAGTGATTTAAGTTACAGTAATTAATGTTTATGTTTCCCATCAGTATCATATTAAGTATCTTATTATTACTTAAGCCATCCATACACATTTATTTATTGTATTTATAAAACGCCAGCGCTGATACATATCGATTTCTGGACAGTTCAATAACCTTGATTAAATCTGTTGGTCATTTCTTATCTCAACATATGAGAAATTAATTTTGGGCAGTTTATTGATTAAACATGCTGGAAAATGTGTCAGAGTAGCGCTTGGTCTAATTTAGGGGACCCAGCAGGAGACCTCATAGGGAAATTCTTTAAACGTGATTCAGTGCACCAGAGCCGGATTAAGGCTAAATGGGGCCCTAAGCAAAGTAACTGATTTGGGCCCCCCCATCATGTCGTAATAGAATCAGAAGATGCAGCTGCACAGCAACATGCCGCACACACCAGGGCAGCCGAGCTACTGGTTGCTATTGGCAACAGCCCACTTTCCTCTGTGGGTGCACAATGCAGGGAATAGCAGTGGCAAAATACAGAGTGAGAGATGAATGGCTGGGACATTTGCACTCAGGGGCTGGGGCACCCCTGTGAAGAGGGTGCCAGATATCACAGCAGCAGCACTTTCCCCCTGCATCTCCAGCCTGGCAATAGCAGAAAGCTCTGGACACCACCAAACCGGAAGCCGTTCCCAAGGCAGAATTACATAATCGCCCCCACCACCGAACAACCGATTTCCTCCCAAACTAGACAGCCACCATGCAGCCTCCATCCCAGTGAATACGATAGTCCAGCGGGGGAGAATGACAGCACCAGATGACTCGCATTCACCTATTGCGATCCAAGCAATAGAGGTCCCGTCATCCGGAGCCCATCTGTCTCCTCTAGAGTGCTGCCGCTCTGTTACTACTACTATTACTACTTCCTACTTTCTGTCTGATCTGAGAATCAGGAAGTTCAGAGCGAGCGGCTGCACTGTAGAAGAGACAGATGGGTTTCAGATGACGGGATCTCTATCGCTTGGATCATGGATAGGTGAGTGAGCGTTTGCCATCTGTTGCTATCATTCTTGCTACAGCTGTGGTTCTCTGTGGGAAGAGAGGGAGGGGTGGGCAGTGGCAGAGCGCACAGTACCAGGAGGGGGACCTAGGAGGAGATCCTGGCTCTGAAGACAATCAGCAGCGCACGGCATCATTAGACAAGACAAGACAAATAACATTTATATCGCGCTTTTCTCCTGGTGAACTCAAAGCGCCAGAGCTGCAGCCACTAGGAAGTGCCCTAAAGGCAGTAGCAGTGTTAGAGAGACTTGCCTAAGGTCTCCTACTGAATAGGTGCTGGCTTACTGAACAGGCAGAGCCGAGATTCGAACCCTGGTCTCCTGTGTCAGAGGCAGAGCCCTTAAAGAGAACCCGAGGCAGGGTTCTTACAACTCAATCCCCATACAGAGGCGGGGTTTGCCTATAGAGCCCAGCCTCTGTTGCTATTTAGCTTCCTCCAAAGCCCCCCCTGCGCGCTGTGAGACCCCATAAAACACAGCCGAGCTGCTGACACGCAGCGTGTCGCAGCAGGCTGTGTTTATCTCTCTAATGTCAGTCTCCGCTCTCCCCCACCTCCTGAATCGCTCCGGTCCCCGCCCACGTCTCTTCCCTCCCCGCTGATTGGAGGGAAGGGACGCGGGCGGGGACCAGAGCAATTCAGGAGGCGGGGGAGAGCGGAGACTGACATTAGTGAGGTAAACATAGCCCGCACAGCGCGGCTGTGATTAATGGGGTCTCACAGAGCGCAGGGGGGCTTTGGGGGAAGCTAAATAGCAACAGAGGCTGGGCTCTATAGGCAGACCCAGCCTCTGTATAGGGGTCGAGTTGTAAGAACCCCGCCTCGGGTTCTCTTTAAAGGGACTCCGAGCAGTGCCTGTGGGTATGCCTTTAAGCATACCCACAACTAATTAATTACCTCCTCACACCTACCAGCATGATGTTTGTAATTATATTCCCCTGGGTTTCTTAAATTTCATTGCATTGTGCTGAATCGAGCTGCTGACTTTGGAGAAAAGTCGTCCTGTGTAATACAATGTAACTATGGAAAGATGCATATCATTTTGAAGCTCTCTTTCTCCTCTTTCCAATGATAGATAAACTGCCACCCTACGCCTTTTAGTTTTCACTATTTTCGTGATCGAAATTGCAGTGGCCGCGATTTCGATCGCGAAAATAGCGAAAACTAAAAAGCATAGGGCGGTGGTTTACATATCATTGGAAAGAGGAGACAGAGAGCTTTAAAATATGCATCTTTCCATAGTTACTGCACTGCTCAGAGTCCCTTTAAAGGGGAACTTCAGCCTAAACAAACATACTGCCATCAAGTTACATGAGTTATGCTAATTAGAGTAGATAAGTAATCTAATCTCTTACCCACCCTGTTTTAAAAGAACATGCAAATGTTTGTGATTCATGGAGGCTGCCATCTTTGTCATGAGGGCAGCCATCTTTTTGGTTGGAAGGAGGTGACAGGGAGCCTAAGACACAGTTCCAATTGTCTTGTGTCCTGATCACCCCTCCCAGCTGCGTACACTATGCTTCAAATGTCAAATTCAAAATGTAAAAAAAAAAAAATGCACCAAAACAGCAGAACGAGAACAACAACATCAGAAATCCCATCATGCTTTGCACAGCATCAGGGAAAAAAAAGCCCGGGCAGTTTTCTTCTGTGCAGCTAAAAATGAGGCTTGTATAAGAGAAACAAAGTTCTGACGCTGTGAAACTGTTAAAGAAACACCAAGCCTTTTCAGAGCTGCTGAGTCGATTTTTAGTCCGGAGGTTCACTTTAACCATTATACCATCCAGCCACTGCTGACAGGATGGCGAGGGCTGGTTTATGTGCTGATGGGGCCCCTTTGACTCTGAATGGGGCCCCTAGCGACTGCTTTTGTTGCCTGGTCGGTAATCCGGCCCTGCAGTGCACAGCTCTTCTTGCACTGCTAGGTTTTAGATAGATTGTAGATAAACTATGCCCACAATATTTGGCCAATCACAACAATTTGAGCTGTAGTGGTTGCTGTGAATGGAGAACTGTTCCCTATGAGGTTTCCTGCTAGGTCCCCTAGACTACCACCGTGTGAGGAGGCCAGGGCATGAGTAGTGGACTAGTTGTGGATTGAAGGCCATGTGATACTAATATGGTTGAGGTGAGCCAGCGAGAATGTCCGTAGGTAAATTCCACAAACCTGGTTTTATGGACCACACCTGTGTTTTGAGAACTGTTCCCTATGGACTTTCATGCTGGCTCAACTCAACCATACTAGCTCCTGCCACGTTGCATTGCAGTACAATTGATGTTCAATAGACCTCTGCTGAAAGCTGTTGAAAGGGGTTTTCATGTGTATGGATCAATCACGATCTGATCAAATTCCAATCTGACTTGTTATATCAGGCCACAGTTAATCCATTTAGCTAGCCTTTACTTTTGTCATAGGTAACAGGGGCCTGGCAATAGGGGTTGCAGAGGTAGCGTCCGCATCGGGGCCCTCCCTCAAGCACAATATTAGGTCTCTATTGGTCCTGTGCTGGTATTAATCACTTTTATAGATGCTTTAAATAGTAGTAATCATCAACAAACTGTCCCCCATCCCCTTCTTGCACCTCTGACACTGTGGAAATCCAAATCTTGGCAGGTTTTGGTGCGCCGTATCAATTGTTATGTATACAGTGTTTGGGGGGGGGGCATGTATAACTTGCATTGGGGCCCACAGCTCCTTAACTACGCCACTGATAGGTAAGGTTTTTTAAAATCAACCAGATAAAAATCTTTGTGTAGCAGAAAGCCCGACACCAGAGTTGTAAACAGTGTTAATTGTTTCTGATTACTGGACAGTCATCCTCTCACTACAGGTGTGACACCCGTGGGAGAAGAGAGAGATACCCCCCCACCACAGACAAACATGAAAGATGAGAGGTTCTTTCCCTCCTTTCCTCTATTTATCTGTGCCTGTCTCCTCATCTCTTGTGCTGGCGTTTTTTTTGTTTGTTTGATTTTTTTTTTTCTGTAACCTAGGGCCCAGGAGTGTGGATGTGGATCCAGACATTAGTAAGAAGCTGGCAGAGATTCTATCCCTTTCTTGTTCTTTTCAGTGACTTTCCAAGGCTTTTTACAGAAACAAGTATCTCTAAGATAGCAAAAGCAGGGACAGATGGGTGATTCCCAGCTTGGTGATGTAATCTCTAGAAGAGAATCACTTACAGCTTTTCCATTATCTACATTATGCCCTGAAGTGTTGACTAGTAAAGGGAGTGAAGTTTTTCTGTCGCCAGCTGGTGTGCTGACATGTAATATTCAACAAGGCACTTTCTCCTGCTCTACACAGAGTGGAAACTCCACTAAACAAGTGGATCTTTGCATGGGCCTAACCAGATTCTGAGGACTAATGATTGACACCAGTAACCCTGATAAATGAGTCCGTTATCAGTTTATTACTTCGTTATTTACATAGGTTGAAAAAAGACATCCATCAAGTTCATCCTCACATACCATCTCCCTGACTGTACCAAGGTATTGTCTTCTTCCATAGTGTTGGAGTTCGAATTAGGCATTGCTGATTCAAAACATCTGAATACTCCCATCTGCTGCTGTTCAGCACTCCCATATTTCCTGCTTGGAAGCATTAAAGTCTCGTGAAACGCAATGTGCCAGTGAACGCCTCCTGACTCTGTCCACTTGTTCATTACCTAACAAAAAGTCCCTACCTGGGACTGTGGTTACATTACAGAAAGAAACTGCCTTGTGTCATGTCTGAGTGCAGCTCCACTCAGATGTGCTTCCATGGGTCGCACACCTCCAGTGGCATAACAATAGGGGCTGCAGCCCCTGCACCCGCGGAGGGGGCTTAAGGGCCGTTTGGGGGGGGCAGCAGGGGTCGCAGCATGAGGGGAGAGCATCCCCCCCATCACCGCTGAGGTCCAAATCTCCAAGTCCTACACACTACTTCCTGTTTGCCTGTGTTCCTGCTGCTGCCACCTATTTAATGCAGGAGGGGAGCACGCTGAGGGGAGCACGCTGAGGGGAGGGTTGAGGGAGGGCCCCCTTCTGATGTCCCTTTCCCACCATCCGATGTCCCGCCCCCCCCCTTCTGACGTGGCGGGCCAATGCTCTCCCCTCCTGCCCCCAAAACGGCCCCGAGCGGGCCTCGAGGGGGGGGGCATCCAAATTTTCCCAGAGGGGCCCAGTGATTTCTAGTTACGCCCCTGCACACCTCCCAGGGATTTTTAAGGGGGGGGATTCCTGAAAGGTCCAGAAGCACTTATGTCCCTGAGTGCTTCCGAAGACAGGTGGCTCCATACTGCCCATGCACAAAAGTGCGCTGGTGTATTACGGAGCTGCCTATCTTTGGAAGTACTCAAGGACATGAGTGTTTCTGAGGGCTTCTGAAAGCAGCAAATAAGAAAGGGGGACAGCGCTGGAACAACTCGCCGAGAGAGGAACGGGAGATAGACATAGTTTGGACAATTCAGTGGAATATGCCACATAGTGTAACATAGCGCAAGCGATAGCCATAAGATACAGGGATATATGCATCTGTGGAAAATGTTGGCGCTATATAAATACTAAATAATAATATTAGCATCTGTAAATAAGCTACATATCAATTCAGAGGATAGAAACAAATTTCAAGTCTCACAAACCAATTCCAGTAGAAGGGTACATCTATTGTCAGTATATAGATCAGTACATCAGTTCCAAGGCTTGAAAAGGGACAAAATAATTTGGCACCAAAAGACCTGTTCCTCTGTAAAAGGAACAGCTAGTACCCAGTTTTTACAAAACTTTAAAAGTGATACAAAGGGCTCATTCACACTATGCAACGCATGCATGAACACAATTTCATACATGCATTGCAATGTGCTAAATCACATAGGTCGACAGCTTCCATTCTATAAAAAAAAAAAAAAAAAAAAAAAAGCATGACGATGCATACATCGTGTGCGATGATGTTCCTGGGTAAGTTACTGTAGTGTGAATATAGACTTTCAGGTTACCAGACTTTCATGCTACCTGCATTGCGGGCATTATGTGTGGTGCTGTCTGTCATGACTCACCGCACATAGTGTGAATGAGCCCTAAAGCAATACCAATAGCCATCTAAATAGTATCTTCAGCAATGAATAGACAAACAAACCCTTACAGTTGTGCTGGGCCTTTTAACACCTAACTTTACAACACAGCATAGAAAGCAAACCTATCTCCACATTTAATGTTCATATCAGAAGACACACACTTTTTGTCACAAAGGTGCAATTCATGGCAGCACGGACACATCCAGCCAGCACTAGGGGAAGGGGGAAAACAAGGGTGAATAAGGGAGAGAGGAGGAGTGGAGAGACTGAAATAGAGCAGAGAGCGTATCTGTATTGCAGTCCCACATCACACAAAGGCTACTTGCCTGTAATGTGTCTCCTGTCCCCGCCAGCCTCTCACACAAGCTTCAGGCAGCCCTCCTAAAGTGCTGGGACTATCAAAAACTTTTTAACCTTCGAAATACCTTATGTAGCTGTGCATATGCAGTCTTTACAAAGGTGAGAGAGCTGAGTTTTTCCCACAGACCCTGGAGGAGGCAAGCCTCTGTATATTTACCAGCTTGCCACTTCAGCGATTTCAGGGAATTTTTTTTAAAGGTATTCCAGACATCGGTAACCGCTGACTGAATGTGCCAGTGCCTCCCCACTGCCTGTGCTAGGTACAAGGGAGATATTGACTTGTGGTAAACACACCCTCTCAGGCTGCCCATGTGAAAGAGGCCTTACTATATGTATTTTGCTTTCTCCTTGCTTATATTATGCTCTGAAAGATTGGTGGGAGTGGCATTTCTGCTATTTGTGGCATTTCTGCTATTTGTGGTATAAGAAGTGAATTTGAATAGAGTTTCAAATGCTTTCTTTTTATAAATTACAAATTTTAGGCCAAGTTCACACTATATGCTTTGCGCAAATCCTGTGTTGCAATGCAGGCCTAACACAACGCACATGCTATACATTAAAGTTTGCGTGTTATTTTCATAGCGTTTTTACATGCATTATTAAAAGCATACTGTAGAAAGTACACTACAATAATGTGGTTGCATACAACACAAATGTGATCATGCCCACACAATGTGCATAGTATGAACTCAACCTTATTCCTATTGAATGTGCAGTTTAGTGACTGTTCATGAAATTCTCCTTTTAATATCACTGGAAGGAACCATTCAAACTATTTATTAGTTATAAAGCGCTGACATATTATGCAGCGCTATACATAGTACCGTATTTTTTTCGCCGTATAAGACGCTCCGGAATATAAGACGCACCCAGGTTTAGAAGACAAGACGCAGGGAAAAAAATAAACTAAACCTGGTGCGTCCATATTTCAGGAGCATCTTGTACATGTCCTCCCCCAAATGGTGTCCTTCTGTGTACCTCGTGTCCTCTTATCTCCCCCTGTCTACCCCAAGTGTCCTGTGGTCTCCTACCCTGTGCTGTGGTCTGCCCCCCTGTGTCCTCTGGTCTGCCCTCCTGTGTCCTCTGGTCCCCCCCTGTACCCTGTGGTCACTGCCCTGTGGTCCCCCTCCCCCATGTTTCCCTGCTGGGCCTGGCTCCCCGCTGTGTGTTTATCCTACCTCCCCTCCCCCCCCCCCACTTATGTCGCCGGGTCCCCCCTGTGTAAGAAGCGTCAGAGGGCAGCAGCTTACCTCCTCCATCTTGCCCGCGGCGATGGAAGACATCCGGCTCCTGTGTGCGGCTGCCTCTAGTGCCGGCTTCTAGTGACGCTTCATCAATTACACGTCATTAGAAGCCGGCACTAGAGGAAGCCGCACACAGGAGCCGGGTGTCTTCCATCGCCGCGGGCAAGATGGAGGAGGTAAGCTGCTGCCCGCTGCCGCTTCTTACACAGGGGCGACCCGGCGACATAAGTGGGGGGAGGTAGGATAAACACACAGCGGGGAGCCAGGCACAGGGGGGAAACGGGCAACGAATCCCCGACGTGGCGACAAGTTGGATCGGCGGCGTTCGGAAGTCGAGGATTCCCTGCCTTTGCAGTATAAGACGCAGTTACTTTTTCACCCCATTTTTGGGGGAGAAAAAGTGTGTCTTATACGGCGAAAAATACGGTATGTTGTCTTGTCACTATCTCCCATTTCTGTCAGCAGTTTTTGTACCTATTATTATTTGCATTTATTTATAAAGTTACAACATATGCAGCTCTAGTTAACTTTCCTGGATTTTTCATTTGTTAGGAAGGTGAGTAGGGTACTATGCTATCCCATCACTTACAATATTTATTCATTTTTTTTCTTTATATCTTTTATGTAGAATAGTGTTTACTTTAGGTGTAAAACTGCAAGTCAAGCACAAAGTTTCATCAACAAACTGGTCCATTTAAATTCCACTTTAGGCTAGGTGCACACATAGGAACATAGCGTGGCAGGCTGCATTTTATGTCATGTTTTATGTTAATGTTATGTGCGTTTTTACTGTGGGGTTTTTTTTGTGTGCGTTTGTGTTAGCGTTTTTTACCGCGGATGCGTTTTTTTAATGCGTTTGCGGTTCTCATAAACAAAATGCATATGCATTTTTTTTATCAAAGTTTTTTTTTTTTTTTTTTGTTTTGTTTTTTTTTTAATTTTGGTTCTGTACATTACCACAATGAATTTTAAATGAAACAACTCAGATGCAGTTGAAGTGCAGACTTTTAGCAATAATTCAGTGACACTAACAAAATGATTGCATAAAAATGGGAGGCAACTAAAGCATTTTTTTCTTTTAACACAATCCCGTAATTTCAGGGGCTCAGAGGTAATTTGACAAATTAAATAACTGGAAATAAAATCTTCATGTCTAATACTTGCTTGAAAACCCTCTGCTGGCAAAGACAGCCTGAAGTCTTGAACTCATGGACCACCAGATGCTGGGTTTTCTCCTTTTTAATGGTCTGCCAGGCCTTTACTACAGTGGCTTTCAGTTGCTGTTTGTTTGTGGGCCTTTTTGTATGAAGTTTAGTCTTCGAGTGAAATACAGGCTCAATTGGGTTAAAATAACATGACTGGCTTAGCCATTCAAGAATTTTTCACTTCTTAGTTTTAATATACTTATGTGTTGCTTTGGCTATATGTTTTGGGTCATTGTACATCTGTATCATGAAATTCCGCCCAATCCATTTGACTGCATTTACCTGGATTTGAGCAGAACTGAACTGAACACCTCAGAATTCATTTGGCTGCTTCTGTCCTATGTCACATCACGAATAAAATTAGTGTCCCAGTGCCACTGGGCTGACAGCCATGCATGCCCAAGCCATCACACTGCCTCCACCGTGTTTTACAGATGATGTGGTAGGCTTTGGTTAATGAGCTATTCCATGCCTTCTCCATACTTTGTCTTGCCATCATTCTGGTCGAGGTTGATCTTTGTTTCATCTGTCCAAAGAATGTTTTTTTTCCAGAACTGTGCTGGCTTTTTTAGATGTTCAAAAAACGCGCATGCTGGTGCACATGGCAGGCGAGGCCCCACCACCCGGGACCTCCAAAGTCCCCATGGAACACCAAGAGGGAGAGTACGGTTGAGCCCTGGTGTTCCCATCACCAAGGGATTCACCCTCCCTGTCTCTATATTTGCTGAATGCAAAACACACAAAAAATGCTCACTCCCAGCCAGCAATCCACCATTTTATATGGTCCACAAACAGCTTGACAGCCAATCAAGTGCAATAATATACACCCATGTCTGCAGTACCAAGTCTAGCAGTTTCCTGCTAGATTTGGTACTGCTGACACGGATGTATATTATTGCTCTTGATTGGCCACAATGTTTGCATTTCTTGGCCTCGATTCATAAAGCATTCCCGCATGCGGAAATGCTGAAAACAGCTCACTTTACCGACCACATAGCAAAATCTGTATCCATAAAGGCTTTTTCCGCATGAAAAGCCGACATTCGCGAGCAGAGTGATAAATCACCGCCTTGCGCGGTGATTATCTTAACGAAAGTAACACATGTCAATTCATAATGATTAGAGGAAGCGGTATGCAGACGGCTACCTCTGATGTGGCGAGAAGCGTGCGGAATACATTGCAGTGAATGGGACAGACCTCCCAAGCAGCAGCAGAGAGAACACCGCACGGAGGGACTCGGCCAGCTTCTCCTGTTTCCGCATGCCTAACGCTAGCCTACAGTGGAATATCTCCACACTCCTATCACAACTAGAAACATTTTTATGAAAGACCACCCAGAAGGCTGAAATACCGACAGCGTTGTTTTTCCGCATGGATTTACCTTACTGACAGCACTTTTATGAATCGAGGCCCTTATGGGTTTTTTTTGTTTTTTTTGTTTTTTTTTTTTTAGATGTTCGTTAGCAAAGTCCAGTCTAGCCTTTCTATTCATGAGGCTTATGAGCACCTTGTAGTGCACCCTCTGTATTTACTTTCATGTAGTCTTCACTTTATGATAAACTTAGGTATCAATATGCCTACCCCCTAGTTTCTCTTCACAATGAAAATGATTCTGCAATCATCCACCACTGTTGTCTTCCATGGATGTCCAGGGCTTTTTTTGCGTTGTTGAGGTTACCAGTGCTTGCTTACTTTCTCAGGAAGTAACAAACGGTAGATTTGAGAACTCATAACTTTTTTTTTTTCTGTTTTTGCAGTTTAAGGATGGCTTCTTTCACCCTCATGGAGAGCTAATTTGCAGGGGCGTTCCTGCCTCTGGGCACCAGGGGGCGTGGCACACTGGGTAACATACAGGAGTGGCGTGTCGCCAAGGCCTCCCACAATGGCTATGAGCAGGAGGGGGGCGACGTGGAGGGGGGCCATACCCCGCCTCCCTCACCTGGGTCCCCTCCTTCTGGCGCTTCGCCCTCCAGATATGCGGCGACAGACAGGAGCGGTGGGCAAGGAATTACTCACCTGCTTCCTGCGTTCCAGGCACTGGCGCGCAGCGTCATCATCACATGCCACTAATAATATTATCGCAAACTGCGCCCACTTAATCTACTTCCACACACTATAGTAAGATATACAACTAGAGGTTTCTTTTGAGGTGGTCTGCTTCTGGTGAGCGTGCATTTTTTAAGGGGATCTCGTGGAATTTTGGCACTTGAAGTGGAGCACTGACGGAGCACTTTTGGCACTTTATGGGTGTTTTACTATGATGTCATTTTATCAGTAATACACTATGTGCAGTTCTTCTTGATTTACAGGTGGCACATTATAAGAAGAGGAGCGCTGTCTCAGAAAAATTATCACATGCCACTGGTCTACGCCTTCTCCGCCGCTCACTGTGCTTCCGCTAATCAGCCTTTGAGTCAATTGTCCAATTACTTCTGAGCCCCTGAAATGAAGGGATAGTGTTAAAAAATGCTTTAGTTGCCTCATATATTGATGTAATCCTTTTATTCACACCACTTTATTAAATCTGAAAGTCTGCACTTCAACTGCACCTGAGTTGTTTCATTGAAAACTCATTGTAGCAATGTACAGAACCAAAATTGGAAAAAAATTGTCTTTGTCCAAATATTTATTGACCTAACTGTAGGTTGTGCCTCCAACCCAAAATATAAAGAAGAGTGCCCCAAACATAATTTACGTAGTGTACCCCGAATATATGTATTGGGTAGAAGTCTACCCTCTCCATCACCCTTCCTCCTCCTATCCTTGGTGGTCAGTGAGGTGTAGGGAAGGTCGCTGGCTTCCGCGGAATTAAGAATTCAGTGATTCCGGACAGAATTTGATGATTCCGTTGTGACGGAAGGGAATTGCTATATCACTCTGGTGGAATTTCCGCGGAAAAATATGAAATACCGCGGAATTTTACGGAATTCACTTTTTTTTTTCCCACCGAACTGATTTCGGCCTAATAAGAAGAAGAATTTCTGCTCAACAGACTCTTTCTTCCCTCCCCTCCTCCCTCTCCTGGAGGGTCTTGTCTTCCAGGGAATTGTAGGATTTCAAAAGCCAGCTTACATACCTTGGCCGGGAATCGAACCCAGGTCTAGTGCTTGGTAGACAGCTCTCTTCACCACTATACCAGCACCAACACTACATGCTGAAGCCAGCCTAGCATGTACCATTATGATATATCCAAGAGAAAAATGAGCTTGCTTAGGGAATTGTAGGATTTCAAAAGCCAACTTACATACATTGGCTAGGAATCGAACCTAGGCCTACCGCTCTGTAGGCTGCTATCCTAACCATTATACCACCAACACAACACACTACAATGCTACATGCTGAAGCCAGCCTAGCATGTACCATTGTGATATACCCAAGAGAAAAATGAGCTCTCCCCCTCTCTCTCCTCCTCTCTCCCATTGAACTGAATTTTCAGCTTAAAACCATCCACGGCTACCGACCAAACGGAACAGAATTACCAATTTCCGCCCAAAATTGCGCAAAATACAATTCCGAGGAAAGCGGTGACCATCCCTACGAGAGAGAAAGAGAAGAATCTACATGGCTATCTGGGGTTCTCTTCGACAACTGTTGTACACAAAAGGCAAGGCCATGCCTGGGTGGGCTTGAACCACCAACCTTACAATTAACAGCCAAACACGCTAACCAATTGTGCCACAGAGACTGTGTACCACAAAGACTGTGCACGCAGTTGCTGTTGAATGATTTTATGGGGATGTATGTGTGTCTTTTGGAAGGAGGAAGTAAGTCTGCTCCAAGAAGTTTCAGCATGTAGTGTTGGTGGTATAATGGTTAGGATAGCAGCCTACCAAGTGGTAGGCCTGGGTTAGATTCTTGGCCAATGTATGTAAGCTGGCTTTTGAAATCCTACAATTCCCTAAGCAAGATCATTTTTCTCTTGGATATATCACAATGATACATGCTAGGCTGGCTTCAGCATGTAGCATTGTAGTGTGTTGTGTTGGTGGTATAATGGTTAGTTCTCTTGGTACCTGAGCCCAAAATGCCGTTGCCGGAAAAGTTTTCGGGACATAGAAGCGATTTCCGCAACTTTAGGAATCGTTGTCAGTCCTACTTTGAAGTCAGACCTATTGCTTCCGGCAATGAGCATCAGAGGGTCACCATGGTAAAAACACTCCTGCAGGGTGATTCCCAAACTTGGGCCTATGACCTACCACCTAACCATGAGGCTTTAAAATCTGTCAGTGATTTCTTTGACGCCATGGCAGTAATTTATGACGATCCTGATACAGCTGCCACTGCTGTACGTAAGATCCGTAACCTCCGTCAGGGTCACCGTTCTGTGGAGGATTATGCGGCAGAATTTCGAAAGTGGGCTAGTGCCTCTAGGTGGAAAAACTATGCCCTTTTAGATCAATTTATGTTAGGTTTATCTGATAAAGTGTCTGAAGTCTTGATTAGGCATCCTGAGCCTAGCACTCTGGAGTAAGCCATTGCTCTGGCCATTAAAATTGACCGTAGAATCCGCTATCACCACCAAAGCAGATCCCGGTCACTTTTACGTTACTCTGGCTTACCTTCCAGCTCTGTCACACACCCAGACGAATCCATGCAGTTGGGACACACTAGATTGTCTGATCCGGAGAGACAGAGAAGGAGGCAGGAGGGTTTGTGTCTCTATTGCGGGGAGAAAGGGCATGTGGTGCAGAATTATCTCAAGAAGTCGGGAAACTGCTCTGCCTAGGTTCTGTCAGGGGTGTACCCCTAGGCGATGCACAATCACCCCAAACTTTTGATAAATTGCTGCTACCTATTAAAGTGTCTGTGAAGGATTGTGAGTACTTTTCTCAAGCCTTCATCGATTCAGGAGCAGCTGGGAATTTGATTGATGCCAGTTTAGTGGAGGAATGGGGAATTCCCTTAAAGAGAACCCGAGGTGGGTTTGAAGAATATTATCTGCATACAGAGGCTGGATCTGCCTATAGAGCCCAGCCTCTGTTGCTATCCCAAACCCCCCTAAGGTCCCCCTGCACTCTGCAATCCCTCATAAATCACTCTCTAGAGCAGTTTCTGAGGTGTTATGTTTCTGAATCCCAGAAAGATTGGGTACAATTTTTGCCATTTGCAGAATTTGCACAGAACAATTTAGTGAATGCCTCCTCAAAATTTTCTCCATTTTAAGTGGTTTTTGGGAGATCTCCCAGGTTTTTGTTTGTCCCCTCTGCTTCCTCTTCCTTCTCAGTTCTGCAGAATTGGGTGGTCAGGATACGAGAGATTTGGGCCTCTGTCAATCAGAACCTAAAAGAAGCTGTCGCAACCCAGAAGTGACAAGCAGATCGTCATCGCTCTCCTCACCAGCAGTTCTCTCCTGGTGATCGAGTATGGGTTTCCACAAAAAATATTGGCTTGTGCCAACCGTCGGCCAAACTTGGACCCAAATACATTGGTCCTTACATTGTGTCTGAAAAAAATAATGAAGTAACCTATAAGGTGTCCTTGCCTGCTTCCATGAAAGGGAGCAAGTTCTTTCATGTGTCTCTCCTGAAATCTGCTGCTGATGCTGATATTGATTCCAACCCCCCCCCCCCCCCTCCCGTTATTATTGATGGTGAACCTGAATTTGAGATAGAAAAAATCTTAGATTCCAGGAGAATAAGAAATTCCATACAGTATTTAGTACATTGGAAGGGTTACGGACCGGAAGAAAGGCCTTGGATTCCTGCTCATAGACTTCATGCTGATGAGTTGGTTTCTGAGTTTTATAATTCTCACCCAGATAGACCAGTTCTGGCGTGTTCGGAGTCCACGCCTCGGGGGGGGGGGGGGGATGTCAGTAATACAGCTCAATTGATGTTACCTCCGCTGGCAGCGCATCTGGCACTTCCAGTGCGGCTGGCCACATCGGCGGGGATGATGTCAACAGCGTGTCTGCGGGCATCCGGCCGCATGATGCTCGGACTGAAAGTGAGGGCGGATGCATGCGCTGGCAGCGTCGCTCCTCTTATGCTCTCAGGAAGTGTCAGCTGACCAGCCGTCAGCTGACACCCAGGACTCCGCCTCCGGTTCCTGATTGGCCAAGCGGCTTGGGGGCGTGTTCTCATACTTACCCGGGCTATTTAAGCTCTGTTCTAACACTTGCTCACTGTCTGCTCTAGCTAACACTTCACAGTGAAGGCTTCAGACCATAGTCAGTTCCGTGTGTGGCTTGAACCGGCAGGACCCCGGGGATTCCATACTAGCTAGCCTACTATTATTATTGATTGTCTGCTATACTGTGTTTGACGTCTGCCTGTTATCTGACTTCCATTTGCCTAACGATTTTGTACCTTTGCCAATCTGATGCCGACCTCTGCCTGAACATTCACTTAGCCCTTGCCTGCAGATTCTGTACCTTTGCATATCTGATTGTTGCCGACCTCTGCCTGTTCACTCACGTTGTAATTGCCTGCCGATTTTGTACCGTATCTGTCAGATCTGTTACCGACCCTGTTTGTTGACCATTCTCATTATCTGTACTCAGTGTTAGTGCTGCCTTCTACTGACACTGTCTGTAGACATTTCCCGTTTAGGGAACGTCTGATATTTGTCTGTCTGCTAATGCTCACACACTAGCAGATCGTTACACATTCTCTTGATTTCACCATGTTTGTAAACACACCATTAAATGTCTAGAAGGAGCTGAGTATCAGTCATTTTAACCACTTGAGGACCGTGGGCTTTACCCCCCTTAACCTTCCTGGCGGTAAGCCCGAGCTGAGCTCGGGGTAAGCCGCCGGAAGGCACCACTCAGGCCCCGCTGGGCCGATTTGCATAATTTTTTTTGCTGCACGCAGCTAGCACTTTGCTAGCTGCGTGCAGTGCCCGATCGCCGCCGCTACCCGCCGATCCGCCGCTATCCGTCGCGCCGCAGCCGCCCCCCCCCCCCAGACCCCGTGCGCTGCCTGGCCAATCAGTGCCAGGCAGCTCTATGGGGTGGATCGGAATCCCCTTTGACGTCACGACGTCGATGACGTCATCCCGCCCCGTCGCCATGGCGACGGGGGAAGCCCTCCGGGAGATCCCGTTCTTTGAACGGGATCTCCGGATCTCCGATCGCCGGCGGCGATCGGAGGGGCTGGGGGGATGCCGCTGAGCAGCGGCTATCATGTAGCGAGACTTTGTCTCGCTACATGAAAAAAAAAAAAAAAATTTTAAAAAAAGATTTGCTGCCCCCTGGCGATTTTTTTTTTTTTGCAAACCGCCAGGAGGGTTAAGGACCAGGCACTTTTTTTTTTTTTCAATTCAGATCACTGCAGCTTTCACGTTTTATTGCTCGCTCATACAACCTACCACCTAAATGAATTTTATCTCCTTTTCTTGTCACTAATAAAGCTTTCTTTTGGTGCTATTTGATTGCTGCTGCGATTTTTACTTTTTATTATATTCATCAAAAAAAATTCATCAAATTTTGGCAAAAAAATGATTTTTTTTTAACTTTCTGTGCTGACATTTTTCAAATAAAGTAAAATTTCTGTATACATGCAGCACGAAAAATGTGGACGAACATGTTTTTGATTAAAAAAAAAAAACCCATTCAGCCTATATTTATTGGTTTGGGTAAAAGGTATGGCGTTTACAAACTATGGTGCAAAAAGTGAATTTTCCAGCATCTCTGACTTTTCTGAGCACCTGACATGTTTCATGAGGGGCTAGAATTCCAGGATAGTGTAAATACCCCCAAATGACCCTATTTTCGAAAGAAGACATCCCAAAGTCTTCACTGAGAGGCATAGTGACTTCATAGAAGATATTATTTTTTTGTCACAAGTAAGCGGAAAATGACACTTTATGACAAAAAAAAAAAGTTTCCATTTCTTCTAACTTGCGACAAAAAAAAATGAAATCTGCCACGGACTCACTATGCTCCTCTCTGAATACCTTGAAGTGTCTACTTCCAAAATGGGGTCATTTGTGGGGTGTGTTTACTGTCCTGACATTTTGGGGGTGCTAAACTGTAAGCACCCCTGTAAAGCCTAAAGGTGCTCATTGGACTTTGGGCCCCTTAGCGCAGTTAGGCTGCATAAAAGTGCCACACGTGGTATTGCCGTACTCAGGAGAAGTAGTATAATGTGTTTTGTGGTGTATTTTTACACATACCCATGCTGGGTGAGAGAAATATCTCTGTAAATGACAATTGTTTGATTTTTTTTTTTTTTTACACACAATTGTCCATTTACAGAGTTATTTCTCCCACCCAGCATGGGTATGTGTAAAAATACACCACAAAACACATTATACTACTTCTCCTGAGTTCGGCGGTACCACATGTGACACTTTTTTGCAGCCTAGGTGCGCTAAGCGGCCCAACGTCCTATTCATAGGTCATTTTGAGGCATTTGTTTTCTAGCCTACTCCTCACGGTTTAGGGCCCCTAAAATGCCAGGGCAGTATAGGAACCCCACAAGTGACCCCATTTTAGAAAGAAAACACCCCAAGGTATTCCGTTAGGTGTATGGCAAGTTCATAGAAGATTTTATTTTTTGTCACAAGTTAGTGAAAAATGACACTTTGTGAAAAAAAAACAATAAAAATCAATTTCCGCTAACTTTTGACAAAAAATAAAATTTTCTATGAACTCGTCATACACCTAACAGAATACCTTGGGGTGTCTTTTTTTCTAAAATGGGGTCACTTGTGGGGTTCCTATACTGCCCTGGCATTTTACGGGCCCAAAACCGTGAGTAGTCTGGAAACCAAATGTCTCAAAATGGCTGTTCAGGGGTATAAGCATCTGCAAATTTTGATGACAGGTGGTCTATGAGGGGGCGAATTTTGTGGAGCCGGTCATAAGCAGGGTGGCCTCTTAGATGACAGGTTGTATTGGGCCTGATCTGATGGATAGGAGTGCTAGGGGGGTGACAGGAGGTGATTGATGGGTGTCTCGGGGTGGTTAGAGGGGAAAATAGATGCAATCAATGCACTGGGGAGGTGATCGGAAGGGGGTCTGAGGGGGATCTGAGGGTTTGGCCGAGTGATCAAGAGCCCATACGGGGCAAATTAGGGCCTGATCTGATGGGTAGGTGTGCTAGGGGGTGACAGGAGGTGATTGATGGGTGCCTCAAGGTGTGATTAGAGGGGGGAATAGATGCAAGCAATGCACTGGCGAGGTGATCAGGGCTGGGGTCTGAGGGCATTCTGAGGGTGTGGGCGGGTGATTGAGTGCCCTAGGGGCAGATAGGGGTCTAATCTGATAGGTAGCAGTGACAGGGGGTGATTGATGGGTGATTAGTGGGTGTTTAGGGTAGAGAACAAATGTAAACACTGCACTTGGGAGGTGATCGGACGTCGGATCTGCGGGCGATCTATTGGTGTGGGTGGGTGATCAGATTGCCCGCAAGGGGCAGGTTAGGGGCTGATTGATGGGTGGCAGTGACAGGGGGTGATTGATGGGTGATTGACAGGTGATCAGGGGGATAGATGTATACAGTACACGGGGGGGGGTCTGGGGAGAATCTGAGGGGGGGGGTGATCAGGAGGGAGCAGGGGGCAGTTTAGGGCATAAAAAAAAATAGCGTTTACAGATAGTGACAGGGAGTGATTGATAGCTGATTAGGGGGGTGATTGGGTGCAAACAGGGGTCTGGGGGGTGGGCAGGGGGGGTCTGAGGGGTGCTGTGGGCGATCACGGGGGAGGAAATCAGTGTGCTTGGGTGCAGACTAGGGTGGCTGCAGCCTGCCCTGGTGGTCCCTTGGACACTGGGACCACCAGGGCAGGAGGCAGCATGTATAATACACTTTGTATACATTACAAATTGTATTATACACTTTGTATGCGGCGATCCGGGTGCTAGTAACCCGCCGGCGCTTCCAAACGGCCGGCGGGTTACAGCGCGAGGTGCGCGGAGCCAGTCCCCGGCGGCCGATCGCGTCACGAATGACGCGATCGCGCCGCCCATGCCCGTAAAAGGACCTCCACCATTTGTCAATACGTCGGTTCTTGCGGGGTCCACTTCCCGGCCGCCAATTGTATATACGGAGGTCGGGAAGTGGTTAAATCTGCCTAATTGGTGCTTTATTATGCTTGATTGCTGCTCGTTAACATCCACAGGTGTTTTCAATACCTGATTGAAAACACTTGAATGAACCTCTGTTCTTAAGAGTGGTAGTCTTTAAGGGGTTGAATAATTGTCGATGAAGAAATCACAAAAAAAAATGTAATACTGTATTACAAAAACAATTGATGTCATTTTAGTTGCATTTGGTTCTTTAAAAGGTCCTTGTAAGATTTCATTCTGAACGCAATTACAAATGTTCACTAAATTCCCTAAAACCCTTTACAGCATTGGGAAAGTCCAAGGGTAGGTTCGCACACCAGCTTTTCCAGTAAGCCAAAAAGTTGATTTATTTCAACATAATGTGTCAACACTATGCATGACAATTGTTTCGGGGCCACGCAGGGTCCCCTTCCTCAGATAAGTGCAGACAAACATCCAATTAAAGTGCACATCACATTAAATACAAAAGTGACAAAGCAGGTCAACCCATACAAGCCAAGTAAATGGCCCTTCATTAGGAAACATAAACATAAATAAAAAATAGGACAATCAATGCTAAGTGTGTATGTGAGACACCAGTCTACAGATAGTATCTATCACAAACATACTGCCCTCATAAGGATCTCATTGCAAACTTTGCTGTAAAACATATAAATGTCCTAATAATGCTGGAGTCTATGGATGTCACTCACCAAAAACTTCAAATCAATTGGGTGTCTATTCCCCCGTGGGAGTCCCTCCATGCCGCTGGAAACCGTTAACCTGAGCTGGAAGGTCAGAGTAAGCTTCCGAAGGACGGAAAAAACCATAACCAATAACAGCGCTGACCCGCTGTCAGCGCTGCTGTAAGTACCAGTGACACCGCCGGAGCGGAAGGGGCGTGGTGAAGGACCAGCAAAAAGATCCAAAGGCCGGCAGCGCGTCGCCTAGCACACGTGACATGACGTCAGGAAGGCGCGTCGCTATGGAGACATATGACGCCGCGCTACAATACTTGAAGTACTTTTTCAAGTGTAGACATGGACTTCAGAGGGGAAGGCAGCAACAGCACCAATCCTTCTTACCTCCCTTTAACACATTTGCTTTGAAGGTCTGTCTTCAGAGGGGAAGGCAGCAACAGCACCAATCCTTCTTACCTCCCTTTGTACTATGAAGTCAGAGTTAGGGGTCTTTCTGTTTAGGCAGAAGCAGTACTAGTTCATTTATGGGTCTGAAGTAATGTCTTGCTGAACCTTCTTTCATTACTTTGACTTCTGCTTTCCGCACTTTGCCATCATTACTTGGAACAGTCTTTGTAACAAGACCGATAGGCCAATTGTTACGATGGGCGTCTTTTTCCTTGAGGAGAACAACGTCCCCGATTTGCAGGTCGGGTTTACTGACTTGCCATTTTCTGCGACTTTGAAGGTTGCAAAGGTACTCCATCTTCCAACGGCTCCAAAATGCATCAGCAAGATGTTGAACCCTTTTCCATTGGTATTTGTAAACATTGGTACAATCAAAGGCCTGAGGTGGAATATTATCTACTCCGATCTTTTGAGTTAAAAGGGTGGCTGGAGTTAGCAATACTGGAGACTCTGGGTCAGAGGAAACGGGAACAAGAGGTCTCGCATTGATTATGGCAGACACCTCGGCAAGGAAGGTGACCAAGACTTCATGTGTGAGATGGGAAGATTTGTGGTCCAGCAGCATAGAGTCCAGGATTTTTCTCGAAATCCCGATCATGCGTTCCCAAGAGCCTCCCATATGCGAAGAATGAGGCGGGTTGAATTCCCATTTACACTTGTTGGTATTAAAGAAGTTCTCTATCTTCTCTGCTCCAGTAAAATTTGTCCCACAGTCAGATCTGAGTAACTTAACAGGTCCACGAATGGAAACAAATCTTCGGAAGGCATTAATGAAGCAAGAAGAGTCCATTGATTCTATAACTTCAATGTGTACGGCACGAATGCTCAAACAGGTGAATAGCACAGCCCAACGTTTATTATTAACGAGTCTTACGTGCAACTATGCTCCAGGGGCCAAAGACGTCAATACCGACATTGGTGAAGGGTGGTTCGGTACTCAATCTGTCTGTTGGAAGCTCTGCCATCTGTTGATTGAGATGCTTTCCTCTTAGTCTTTGGCACTTGACACACTTATGAAGTATGGAGGATATACATCTTTTCATCCCGATTATCCAGAAACCAGCAGCCCTCACTGCTCCTTCTGTGAAGTGCCGGCCTTGGTGTTGAACTTGCTCGTGGTAATGTCTGACTATCAGAGCAGTAATGTGGTGACGGCCTGGAATGATGAGAGGATTTTGCTCTTTGCTAACCACATTAGACCTTGCAATGCGACCACCAACTCGAAGTAGTTTGTTTGGATCAATTGTTGGATTCAACTGGTATAGAGGGCTATCTTTGAATAGATTTAGACTTTTGACAAGTTGTGGATCTCTTGCGAATATACTTCATGTTGGACACATTGAATGATGACTCTTTCTGCTTGAGCAACCTCTGCAATGGTGGGAAGCCCTTTACAGATGTGCCACTTACGACACTCTTGATTAGTGTCATCTTTGCTTGCGAAGTGATGAGCAACATGAATAAGACGTGCAGTCGCTCGTACAGCAGAAGACCACCTAGAAAAACGTTCAAATCGGTGAGGTTTCAGTCTTGTCTTTGCTTCCACGGAGGTGCTAAGTGTAACTGCACTGGCCTTGATTTCCTTATCACACTCTGGATGGATAAGTTCAAAGGTAGATTCTACAGGATTTGAGAAGAATTCATCGTTCAAAAGTACTGGTGGATTTATCCATGATGTATTCAGAAAGGCGGCAGCAGGCACTGCGCGACTGCCTAGGTCAGCAGGGTTCTGGTCCGTGGGTACATAGTGCCATTGGTCTGGCGTTGAGAATTTCCTAATACGATCCACACGGTTGCCAACATACACATGAAACTGTCTTGTTCGATTGTGTAGATATCCTAGCACTATCTTGCTGTCTGTGTAAAAGTCAAATGAATCAATGTCAAAGTCTGTTTCGTGCTCAATAAGCTCAGCAATTTCAACCGCTAACATGGCTGCACAGAGTTCGAGCCTTGGAATGGTATGTGCAGGCTTTGGAGTTAACTTGGTTTTGCCCATGCTGAATCCTACATCTATTTCACCGTTGGAGAGTACAACTCGAAGATAGGCTACTGCAGCTATGGCTTCCATGGATGCATCGGAAAAGACATGGATCTCCAGTCTGGTAGCATTCTTTAAGGACGCAGGAGTGTAAGAGCGTGGTATCTTAAACTGTTCCAACGCCTGTAGGGACTTCTTCCAGGACTCCCACCTTTGTTCTTTTTCTTTGGGTAAAGGGGTATCCCAGTCGGTGTTCTCTGTCGTGAGTTGTCTGAGTAATATCTTACCCTGAATGGTAAAGGGTGCTATGAATCCCAAGGGATCGTAGATACTGTTCACTGCGGACAGTACTCTTTTTGTGAAGGGCTTTTCGCAGGCTGATGTTTGAAATGTGAACATGTCTTGTTTCACATCCCACAGCAACCCAAGGCTGCGCTGTGTGAGGGAAAGGTCGGATTCTGGTTGGAATTCCTTAGCACTGGCAGCATGATCATCAGAAGGAAATGCTCCCATTACCTCATTGCTGTTGGAGATGATTTTATGTAGTCTGAGGTTGGCAGTAGCGAGCATGTTCTGAGTCCTGGTGAGAAGGTCAATGGCCTCTTCTGCTGTTGGTAGAGACTTGAGACCGTCATCCACGTAGAAATTCCTTTCAACAAACTGACGAGCATCAGTTCCAAACTCTTGTTCGCCTTCTTGGGCAGTTTTTCTCAGTCCGTAAATGGCAACTGCGGGGGAAGGACTATTCCCAAAAACATGAACCTTCATCCGATAGTCAATGACCTCATCGTTGACATCATTGTTGCGATACCATCGGAATCTGAGGAAGTTTCTGTTATCTTCACGGACGATGAAACAATGAAACATTTGTTGAATGTCTGCCATAATGGCAATTGGCTCTTGTCTAAAGCGGAGTAGGACTCCTAGGAGGTTGTTGTTCAGGTTAGGTCCAGAGAGAAGATTGTCATTGAGAGAAACGCCTTCGTAACGAGCACTTGAGTCAAAGACCACTCTAATCTGGTCAGGCTTGCGAGGATGGTAGACCCCAAAACACGGAAGGTACCAGCATTCTTCTCCTTGTGAAAGAGGGGGTGCAGGTTCAGCATGATCTCTCTCGAACACCTTTTGCATAAAGGCAACAATGTTTCTTCATTTGTGGTTTCCGCTTCAGGTTGCGCTCTAAAGAGTTGAACCGCAAATCTGCATGTTGTCTATTATTTGGCATTCTCTTCCTAGGAGTGCGGAATGGTAGCGGTGCCACCCAGCTGTTAGAATCATCTTGGTAGAACTCTTTACTCATGGTTCTCAAGAATTCTTTGTCTTCTATTGTGGCCGCTAACTTATTGTCTTTTGTGGTTACCTCAAACACTGTGTTACCAATGTTGTCATCTTGAAAGATAAATGCTTTGCCATCCTCTAGTAAGATGCTCTCTCGTGTACCTTTGCCACACAGCATTTCTTTCACATGATAGTAATGTTGTTGTCGTGGAAAGTAAGTAGTACGTCCATTGGACAGGATGTGTGTTTTAAAGGAAGAAACCGAGAGAGGTTTCCTGGCATTGCTAAGGCAAACGTTGCCTATAATGACCCAGCCTAGATCCAGACGTTGGGCATAAGGTGCATCATTTGGACTGTCGATTTGATCGCGGACCTTGTGAACCCTTAGGATGTCTCTCCCGAGTAGCAACAGGATATCAGCATTTTCATCTAAGGCTGGTATTTGATCAGCTATGTCCTTCAAGTGATCATGGTGCAAGGCAGCTTCAGGAGTGGGAATCTCATCCTTGTTGGTTGGGATCTGATTACACTCGAGGATGGTAGGCAAGGGTATTTCCAAGTTGCTATTGAGAGGAGTAACTACAAGGTCACTGGCTCTTCTACCCAAGACTTCTGTAATTCCTGCACAAGTACCTAGGGTATAAGGTAGAGCTTCTCCTGCAATGCCTAAGAGATCAAAGAACCTTGTACTTGCAAGAGATCGGTTGCTCTGATCGTCAAGAATGGTGTATAGTCTTATGGCTCTTTCAGGTTGGCCCTTTGTGTATACATGAACCAAGCATATCTTAGCACAGGATTTCTCACAAAGTCCTTCTCCACAGACTTCAGTGCATGTTGAGGACACTGGGGTGGAGGTAGCTGTTTGTTCAGCATGCTCCCCGCCATGCTTTGCCCTGGGGGGAATGTCTGTGGATGCCCGAGTAGTGCTGTTTTGGTACAGATGAAGGGCTTGTACGTGGTTATCACTACCACAATCCTTGCATTTAATGATGGCCTTACAGTCCTTTGCAAGGTGTTCCGTGGAGGCACAGCATCTGAAACAAACTCCAAATTCCTTTAAAAGTTCCTTACGTTCCTGTAGAGGTTTCTTTCTGAAACCGATGCACTTCTTAAGTGAATGTGGCTTCTTATGTATGGGGCATTGCCGATTCGGATCCTCAAGTTCCTTGTTTTGTCCAGTCTGTTGAAGAACTGTAGCAGGAGCAGGTTGAACATCTGTCCTTTTTACTGACACTGGGCCCCTGCGGTCTCTGTGTGTTGTGCGTGTGTTTGCAAGTCCTGGAGATGGTGGACTGAGAGGATTACAGTCACCGTAGAAGAAACTTGGATCATTCTTAGTATCCGCAATTCCCTTTATGAAGTTACAGAAGTAGGAGAAGGGTGGAAAGGCAACGTCATACTTTTTCTTGTAAGTAGATCCCTGACTAACCCATCTTTCTTGGATGCCATAAGGTAGCTTAAGGACAATAGGGTTGATGCCACGAGGGGTGTCAAGGTATCTAAGCCCAGGTAAGCGGGTGTCAGCTTTAGCTAGTTGGAGCTCTAGTAGAAGATCACTGAGTTCTTGAAACTTTAGATTGTCTTTAGCTGTAATCCTTGGAAAACTTTGTAACCTTTTGAGTAAGGCATCTTCAATGGCTTCAGAACTGCCAAAGCTGCGTTCAAGTCTGTCCCATGCAGCGTCGAGACCTGTAGCAGGATTGGAAGTGTAAACTGTTTTAAGTCTCTTGATACGTTCAGCAGACTGGGGACCTAGCCACCTGATGAGTAGGTCCAGTTCCTCTGCAGCAGTGATATCTAACTCGCTGATTGTGGCCTTAAAGGTGTATTTCCAGCCTCTGTAATTTTCCGGTTTGTCATCAAACATGGTGAGGCCCGTTCTAGTGAGTTCTCTGCGAAGGATGTACTTGGCAAACTGCGACATGTCTGTGTTTTCAGACTTTGGGTATACAACTGCAGGCAGAACAGGGTTGGTTGTAATAGCAGGTACAGTGATGTTGAGTGACTTGGGAACATAAGATGGTGCCAAGGCATTTAACACCGGAGCTGGTGTACAATCCAAGGGTGTGTTGGTTTGCAGCTGTAAATTAGTGGGTTGGTTAGTAGGTGACAGGTCGATGGGATAGTGAGGTGGAAGGCCTTTTCTATCCGTACGTGTTTCTGTCATTTGAGTAGGAGCAGAAAACGTAGAGAGAACGCCTTGGTTAAGTGCTTTGGCTGCTATGACAGAGCTATGTTTTGACGAGGTCTGTGATGAAATTGATGCATAGGATTTAACAGAGTGATTGCTACCGACATCTCTTTCATTGTCACTTACAGCTTGCTCTAAGACTCTTGGGCCATATGCAATTAACTTTTTCACCTGAGTTATCTCCTAGGAGATAATTTTCATCTTCTGTTTAAACAAAATTTTCAGCATTTTACAATTGAAAAAGTATCCAAAAGTTGATTAAAAAGTACTATCAAGTTTATTTGGAGTATTTTCTTGCTTGCTGACGCCTTAAAAGACATTTTTTGACAAGTTGTGAAAATATCACCTTGGAGAAAACTCAGGTGAAAAAGGTAATTGCATATGGGCCTTAGTCTTGCCACGTCTTTGGCGTGCTCACATTGTTTTTCCAAAACTTCCATCTGTGCATTTTTCCATGCAGCCTCAGCTTCCATCTCTGCCTTCTTCTGCGCAGCCTCAGCTTCCATCTGTGCAGCTAAAGCTTCCATCTCTGCCTTCTTCTGCGCAGCCTCAGCTTCCATCTGTGCAGCTAAAGCTTCCATCTCTGCCTTCTTCTGTGCAGCTAAAGCTTCCATCTGTGACTTCTTCTGTGCAGCCTCAGCTTCCATCTGTGCCTTTTCTTGGGCAAAGGCTGCCTGGATTTTAGAAGCTTCAGCATCAGCGCGGGCTTTGATGAGTTGTTGGCTGAGAGTAGAAGATGTCGATCTTACAGATTTGGAAGATCGTGTGGATTTTGAAGATCGTGTGGAGCGCTTAGAAGTTGTGGAGAGATGGGATCTGGATTCATAGAGACGTGCAATTTTTACATCTGTTTTTGCCCTTGTTTGCATTACTAAATCATCTCTTTCAAGATTGAGCTCATTCAATTCCCTTAGTTCTTGTAAGGAATTTTCTGTGTTGTACCGCTTTAAGAGATCAGCATATTTGTCAGACAGTCTTTGATAGTTCTCATAAGCAGTATTCAATTGCTTAACAGCGCCCTCTAGGTGCAATACCTCATGAGTTGGTTGAGACAGAGCTGACATACATTCAATTGTCTTAGACCATAGGTGGCTGATGTTACACAGCAGCTCCTCCTTGTCAGCCTCATAGTTCTCTTGAACTTTCCAAGTTGGTTTCACTGAACGTTTTAGCTTTATGTGGCTTTGAGGATCTGTGTCCTGAGCTGTAAGAAGTTCAGCCTCTTGCTGTGCATTAGGCTCTTCAGCTTGTACATTGCTTTGCTGGTGCATTGTGATGTTAGGCAGAGGGTAGAGTGAGTCACAAGGTGGTGTTTGCATAGAAATGTATCAATCTTCTGGCTCAGGGAGCTGGTTTCCTAGGCAACCAGTGGGAGGGGAAGCAAGAGTCCAGTTTAGCAATGGCTTTGCAAAGTTAACTTTGAATGCATATAGAACTTAGATTCACTTTCAGACAGAATTAATGCAGACAGTCTATTCTAGGAGCACATTAATTGCGCAGAAAAAGTGGGATCAGCGCATCACCAGGCCGCCCCTGAATGGCCTCAGCTCAGAGATGCGCTGAGCCCCCCCAGGAACTACGAACGCACCTTGAACCAAACAGAGGCTCTGCATATACACCAAAGAAACACTAACAAGTGGTAGCAGCTGACCAGAATTAAATCAAACACAGCAAAGAAATGAACAGCGCTACTTAAAAACAGATGAGTGCTTACCTGCAAAAAAGTGCACACCCCACTCATGGGATTCAAATACACAATGAGCACACACATGACCTGTCTACCACTTGGAGGATGTTAGTTTCACTAACAATTTGCAATTGTTAGGTACTTGTCCCTCCCACTGTCGTAGAAGTCTTTCCTCCATGGGAGGGGACCTAACACTAACTAAAACCTACCTGTGCATATGCATAGCCTGGGCGCGCTACCACCCTCTATGCTGCTATAGCGTATATATAGACGCTATAGCAGCATAGAGGGTGATAGCAGCGGCTGGGAACGCGGAAAATCAGCCGCGTTCCCAGCCTGTCGGCGGCTGTCGCCGAACCGGAAGTAGCCGCCGGCGGGGACAGGACGATCGGAGCGGGGCTGCGAGGGCACCATCCAGCTTCGGGGTGCTGAGGGATGCCCCAGGTGAGTAAATGTCATTTTTTTTTTTTTTGACTTAAGTTTTCCTTTAAGTGACAGTTGCATGAACAGTTTCTTCATTAATCTGTGCAGCAAACGATTAATCTTATGCTGAGATTTGCTTGCTGGCTGGAGTATGCAGGCTTTGCACATATATTCTGCTATATTCCAGTGTCCATATACATCTCACTACACATGCAAGCTGGCTAGAATCCTCAGAAAGATGTTTAGCTGATCTTTTAAGATCCTTTCACAGATTTTTTTACTGTTCTGCCTCTCCAGTCTAAGCACTACAATGTGATCTCTGTAACTCACGGTTGTGTTGAGATGTGTGTAATCGCAGCCTTAGGTAGATTGGCGGACAGTGACTCGATCCAAACGACACCTTGCAGATCGTGAAGAAGTTTATTCAAACTGTGCAGATCATCCACCGATGAACAAATGGATAGGTCAAAAAATCATAGTGTGAGCAGCTAGCAGAAGCATGTAGCTGAGATGCAGGGTTGAGCTAGAATGAGCTAGAATGAGCAGTGAGTAGTGTTGTCCGGATCATGAACGATTCGGATCTTTGATCCGAATCTATTTTATGAGTCGATCATCCGAATCATCAAAATGAGTGATTCGGATCGCAAAAGGGGCGGGCCAGGAGCGACACGCCCCCTCTCAGCGGGCAGCGGGGTCCTGGAAGCAGAGCAGGGATGGATCGCTCTGTTGGATGGGAGGCAGCCTTGCAGCTACAGGTAGATGAGAGAGAGGGGACATGGGTGCCACTGCCAGATATGTGTAGAGCACACATACTGGCTATAATGTGCTGCTCTTTACAGGCTGTCTGTTCCGTAGTGCTGCACAGTGATCACATTGGAAACTTTTGGCTCAGCACAGCTCAGTAACTTTGCAGACAGTGTGATTGACAGGCAATATAATCCTCCTGCACTCGGCACTAAACAGCTGCACTTATCTTCTGGGAATGCTTTCTTTCACTGTGCGACCTTTTCTTTCAAAGTGTACAGATGAACATATAGGTGAAATATATGTAAAGCATGATTGCAGCATGTGGGTATTACGTGCAAACATTTCTGCTCTCTGCTCGTCCCTCCTCCCATCTCTGTCCACTCCCTGCCCTCTGTCCATCTTCTCCCCTTCTCTGTGTGTCCACCCCCTCCCCTTCTCCTGTCCACAGACCTGTCCTGCTGTTCATTTCACCCCCGAATGCTTCCGGTAGTAAAATGATCCGAGATTCGGATCAAAGATCCGGATCTCTTCAATGATCCGATTCGAATCATCCGGATCATTGAAAAGATCCGAACTTCCCATCTCTAGCAGTGAGGGAGGAGACAAAGAGCTGAGAGGAGGGTAAGGGAAGAGAGAGGAGACACACTTGAAAAAAGCAAACTATGCATGTGTAACATGACAGGAATATTATCTGATGTTGCTTTGCATCTGAGGTTCAGCACCCTTACACAATACGGAAAGGTGTGCCGCTCCTGACTCTACTAGTGCATCTTTACAGCATTGGGGGTTGAATAATTTTGAACACAACTGTAGGTGTTGCGGCGTAGGCCACATATCACTCAATCACCCGAGTCTGTCAGACAGCCTCACCGCATGCAATAATGATCTGCGCTGTCTCCTTCTGAATGACTGCATATTAGAGATCCCATAGGGGGACTATGTAGTCGCACAGAAGGATCGGGTCACCATTAGGAATATGGCCGCACATTAGAGATCCCACAGTGGGACTTTGTAGTTGTACAGAAGGTTTGGGTCATCACTAGGGATTTGGGACACAAACCCAGATCTGTAGTGCTAATGCTGTTGCTAAGAGGAAAAATTTGTGTTAAAAGTAAGAGCTTCTGAACTGCTTTGAGGTTTGCCCAAAATTTTTGGACTGAGTATAGGTAGGTAGGTTCTCTGTGAAGCAGCAAATTTGGGCGCAGAGCAGTGGATGCATTTGGGTGCTGCCATAGGACGTAATCTAGCAGCAGCATCAGTCTTACAATCGTATTCCTGCTCCATGACATTGTCTAATGATATATCATGACCTATTTCTGAATGACAAGCAGTTGCTATTGTCTTTCATTGCTCTATAAGCTCGTCTTCTACTTGCTCCCATCGCTTTATAGCAATTATTCCTGAAATGGTCACCCAAAACAATCTTAGCTAATTGTTTTGGGTGAGCATTGACTAGTGACTTATTAGTACTGGGAGCCGCTGCCATTTCCGATTCAGCCGCAGGGCCCATTCTGCTGCGTAGCCGGCACCCGGATCGCTAATAGCCATGTCCTACATTGCTATAGTGATTTGGCTGCGTCCTGAAAAAAATCTTCAGCGTGTCCTCCAGATTATCACCAAAGTGCAATCTAGTAGGCAGGCCATTTAATAGATTGAAGCCCAGTGCACACCAAAACTGCTAGCAGATCCGCAATACGCTAGCGGTTTTGGGAGCTGATTTCAAAACGATTCTAGGTATGTTTAGAGAGGTTTTCTAAACATACCTAGCGGTTTTGGGTGCATTTTTGTGTAGCAGATTACACATATTGTTACAGTAAAAGCTGTTACTGAACAGCTTCTGTAACAAAAACGCCCAGCAAACCGCTCTGAAGTAGCGTTTTTCAGAGCGGTTTGCGTTTTTCCTATACTTCACATTGAGGCAGAAACGCTTCTGCAAACCGCAAACGTGCAGCAGGAGGCACGTTTGCGGTTTGCTACAAACCTCAAACCGCCGGTGTGCACCATCCCATTGAAATACATTAGCCAAGTGTATTTACAGGTGGATGCGGCCGGCGGATCGCACCTAAAACCGCTCAGTGTGGACTGGGCCTGAAAGTGTTTCCAGCTCCTCTTGCCTGTGGGGAATTGCTGCAAATTCGGCCTGGATTCGGGGAATAGTGGATATAGGCCCTAAGTGTATGGGCCTTTACAGCAAACGCTACTGCAGTCTAGCCTGGAGACTTGCATTTCCAAGTTCAGTGGCACTCTCCATTTCTCCCATGACAGATACACTTCAGGCCTCTGTTCCACAAGCAGCTGAAGGCAGTGAATTCACTGCCTGTCAGCTGCTCCTGTCCACCAGCCAGGCGCTTGCTAGCACTGGGCACAGGCGATGGACATGCAGATTCCCATGTCAATGCATGCTCAGACACGACATGAGGTGTTTTTTCATCGCTGGGTAAAACAGCTGTGTGTTCAACATGACACACATGGTGTTACCAAACACTACCCTTCGGCTGCATGTAATTGCAGCCAAACGGCACTTGTTCTATTTGACAAATGAGAAGTTTGACTGTTTGTACGATCTCCCAGTGTCTGCATGTGCTTCCTCCGCACACTCTGCCCCCCCCCTCCCCCCCCCAAAAAAAACACCAGATACATTCATTGGTTTCCCCCTAAAAATTTGCCCTAGGCTACAATACATACACTACACCAGTGTTTCCCAACCGCTGTTCCGCGGTGTGCCGTGCTCTTATCCACCCTCCCGCCCGTCCCTGCGGCCGCCGCTGTTATTACCTTAGCAGCAGCCGCTCTCCCCTCTCCAGACCATGTATATGCTAGCAGCGTATCTCCGGCTGCTCTGTGTGATGCACTGATGCGGAAGGAGGCAGGGCTCGGTTACCATAGTAACGGCGATACATATCGCCGTTACAGGAAGCCGCTGCCCTCCTTTCTTCCGCATCAGTGCATCACACAGAGCAGCCGGAGATACGCTGCTTGAATATACACGCGCCGGAGAGGGGAGAGCGGCCGCTGTTAACAAGGTAATAACAGCGGCGGCCGCGGGGACGGGCGGGAGGCACTAAACTGGCTATACTGGGGCACTATTCTGGGGTACTATACTGGCTATACTGGGGCACTATTCTAGCTATACTGGGGCACTATTCTGGCTATACTGGGGCACTATACTAGCTATACTGGGGGGCTATACTGGGGCACTATACTGGCTATACTGGGGCACTATTCTGGGGCACTATACTAGCTATACTGGGGCACAATACTGGCTATACTGGGGTACTATACTGGCTATACTGGGGCACTATACTGGCTATACTGGGGCACTATACTAGCTATACTGGGGGGCTATACTGGGGCACTATACTGGCTATACTGGGGCACTATTCTGGGGCACTATACTAGCTATACTGGGGCACAATACTGGCTATACTGGGGTACTATACTGGCTATACTGGGGCACTATACTGGCTATACTGGGGCACTATACTAGCTATACTGGGGGGCTATACTGGGGCACTATACTGGCTATACTGGGGCACTATACTGGGGCACTAAACTGGCTATACTGGGGCACTATTCTGGGGCACTATACTAGCTATACTGGGGCACTATACTAGCTATACTGGGGCACTATACTAGCTATACTGGGGCACAATACTGGCTATACTGGGGTACTATACTGGCTATACTGGGGCACTATACTGGCTATACTGGGGCACTATACTGGCTATACTGGGGCACTATACTGGCTATACTGGGGCACTATACTAGCTATACTGGGGGGCTATACTGGGGCACTATACTGGCTATACTGGCTATACTGGGGCACTATACTGGGGCACTAAACTGGCTATACTGGGGCACTATTCTGGGGCACTATACTAGCTATACTGGGGCACAATACTGGCTATACTGGGGGGCTATACTGGGGTACTATACTGGCTATACTGGGGCACTATACTGGCTATACTGGGGCACTATACTAGCTATACTGGGGGGCTATACTGGGGCACTATACTGGCTATACTGGGGCACTATACTGGGGCACTAAACTGGCTATACTGGGGCACTATTCTGGGGCACTATACTAGCTATACTGGGGCACAATACTGGCTATACTGGGGGGCTATACTGGGGTACTATACTGGCTATACTGGGGCACTATACTGGGGCACTATACTGAGGCAACTAAACTCCCTACACTGGGGCAACTATGCCAGCTATGCAGCCGCACCCCAGCCCCCCCCCCCCCCCCCCCATAGCGGCACTGTCCACTAGGTCGCGCAAACAACCGGGGGCCGCATCGCGCGCGCCGTTCCCCGGAGAAAAATTTGGTCAGACAGTGTTCCCCGGGCCGGAAAAGGTTGGGAAACACTGCACTACACGATACAGACATATTACTATGGCAGGGATTAGATTATGAGCACCTCTGAGGGACAGTTAAAAGACAAAACAATATACTGTGGCAGTGCTATATAAATACTAAATCATAATAATCTGGTTAGGGAGCAAAGCTCACATCTTTTATTCCAGGTTTGTTAAACAGCCAAACTGTGCATTATAAAGAGCTTTTGTGCCAGTAGATTGCGGGCATACTGGTATATTATTATATCTATTGTAACTCATTGGTTAATTACAGGGTGGAACAGAGAGCTTAGAATGTGCTGGCAGAACCTGCTTTCTATTTCAAGTTTCCACCTATTTGTTATTGTTTATATAAATTGTGCATACTATTACTTAATGATTGCTGCCTTCTTTTCATTAGTTCCTAATCACTGACCTGACCACCAGTGTGTATGGCAATCATTCAGAACAATTGCTACCTGTAATTCTCCAGAGAGCCTTTATTGTGTGCTGTGTCCTGATCACTCACTACAATGCTACTAGTTACACGCCTGTCTTCCTGATGTGATGCAAATGAGTCCCTCCCAGCTACTGCCATATGAGGAGACTCTCGCCCTATATGTGTGTGTGTGGATTATTTCCCGTGTCTCCTCAGTGCTGAATACTGAACAGATGGAAGTCTTCCTGTGTCTGCGTTCTGCTCTAGCAAGCTTCAGCCTGCGGCTCGCCAGAGTGTGATTGCTCACAAGCCACAGGAGCTTCTGCCTGCAACAAAGTTGCCAATTCAAGTGCTGCTCTGACTGGTCTATATAGACACGCTGGGTTGCATGGTCGCGTGGTCTAGTTTCCTCTAGAGATGGGAAGTTCGGATCTTTTCAATGATCCGGATGATTCGAATCGGATCATTGAAGAGATCCGGATCTTTGATCCGAATCTCGGATCATTTTACTACTGGAAGCATTCGGAGGTGAAATGAACAGCAGGACAGGTCTGTGGATAGGAGAAGGGGAGGGAGTGGACACACAGAGAAGGGGAGAAGATGGACAGAGGGCAGGGAGTGGACAGAGAAGGGAGGAGGGAAGCAGAGAGCAGAAATGTTTGCACGTAATACCCACATGCTGCAGTCATATGCTTTACATATATTTCACCTATATGTTCATCTGTACACTTTGAAAGAAAAGGTCGCACAGTGAAAGAAAGCATTCCCAGAAGATAAGTGCAGCTGTTTAGTGTCGGGTGCAGGAGGATCATATTGCGCTGCAATCACAGTGTCTGCAAAGTTACTGAGCTGTGCTGAGCCAAAAGCTTCCCATGTGTTCACTGTGCAGCACTACGGAACAGACAGCCTATAATGGGCAGCACGTTATAGCCAGTATGTGTGCTCTACACATATCTGGCAGTGGCACCCATGTCCCCTCTCTCTCATCTACCTGTCTCCCTGCAAGGCTGCCTCCCTTCCAACAGAGCGATCCATCTCAGCTCTGCTTCCAGGACCCCGCTGCCCGCTGAGAGGGGGCGTGTCGCTCCTGGCCCCGCCCCTTTTGCGATCCGAATCACTCATTTTGATGATTCGGATGATCGACTCATAAAATAGATTCGGATCAAAGATCCGAATCGTTCATGATCCGGACAACACTAGTTTCCTCATAGGAGTGTGGAACTGAGCTACCCAGACCCTCCAGAAAAGCGACATGTCTTCAATGTACAGCCGACCATCTAAGGAATATACAAGATCGAGGATATCTCAGTCGGACACCTCGCCTCCTTCTTCCCCCTCACCGACTGCAAAGACCTCATCACGTGTACGAAACTTCTTTCTCAGTTTGCTGTGATTGTTGGCACGAGGGCACCTGCAAGTGTAATCACAGTTTTGCACATTTCTTGTGGCGGCCGCCAGTCACCTCACGCTTTCACTGCAAGAATCGCTGTGTGAAGCCTCTCCTGTCCCATTTCCTTCTGCTATCCCTCTCCCTCTCGCCTTCTGTCATCCAGCTTGCCTGTCTCTTGACCTAATATGGAATTGCCAAAGATGTGATTGTGTAGAATGCTCCCTAGATGTTGTCTGATTCCACAGCCTGCAGAGCAGTCCCTTTGTAAAAATATTTTGAAGGTTTGTGCTAGATAGCGTAGCAGACTATAGAACAGAAATTACTGCAGAAGGATTTTGATAGACTATTCCTGTTAACCAGCTTCAGATTGTAACTTTAGCAGTCAGGAATGCAGGCAGACCTGTCAGTTTTATTGCATACAGTATGTATGTAGTCACACGTAGGCATTTCAGTTGGCATTGGGCAAGAATTGCCTCCCTATTTTTCCCAGATATCACAATGCTGGAATTACCAGTTTGCCAATATTCTGTCAAAAGAGACGTCCCAGCAGCAGCTCTCAAAGTTTAGTTCTTCTCAATGTGCTGCTGCCTGCTTCCAATGAGCAAGTGTCCATGTAGTGATCATAGATGAGCAGACAATGACATTTTAGCTTACTCTTGAACTATTAAAGTGCCTTCAGAATTCTCAATAAGTCTACTCAATCCAGGCTGATAAATTGTTGCAGTTCCCACACAAATGTTTTCGTGCTGAAAGGGGATTGGGTGGCAGATGGGCAGGCGTAGATTTACCAAAGTACTGGGAAAATCTTTTAATCTTTCTGTAAAGTGGCAATCCTTTAAATCAGGTGGCTACAAATGTTGCTTTCTATGGTTACCTTAAGGTTGGGGTCTGACAGCTGCTAAGGGACAGTATCCTCCCGGGCACAGGGGCGCAAAATACCGCAACGAACCAATGGAAAACTATGCTATTTGACATTGGCGAAATGAACCGCTGGCAGTCGCCCCTGTTAACCAGACCCACCTTTTAAAATGGTTGTCACCCAATATGAACTTTTGGGATTGACAAGGAGAGTGGGCACAAATCGAGTGCGAGTACAGGTGTCCTCTGACATTGTTGAAATCATCCTTTTTGGTCTATTTTAGTATATCACTTACTCCTCTTCTATTGTCATCTCATCTCTACAGTTAAAGGGCCTCACACTCATTCTCTCTCGCCCCCTATTCCCACGCCCCCCCCTTTTTTTTTTTTTCATGAAACTACCATAACCAAATCTTTGGGTGATGGATACTGCAAATGTCTCTCCCAAAAACTGAAATATTGATCATTTTAGCTATTGATATTGATCACATTGACACCATTGAATGTTAAACATTTTTTTTACCCCTCTGTGTATCAGGCTCTTCACTGCCTGGGCTTCTGTAGGGTATAGAGGGCGCGGGCATTAGTTAACCCCAAGAGTTATAAAGATTACATCAGCTGAGGCTAGGTGCACACTTAGCAGAAACACAAGCGTAGTGTAAAATGCAGCGTTTTTGCTCCTAATGGAGGTCTATGAAAAAAAACCTTTTGTATGTGTTTTTCATGTGTTTTTATATGCGTTTTATTCAAAAAATTGTTTTGTGATTTATTTCTGCTTCCTGTTGTCTTCCTAATAATTTGCATAAAACGCAATATGTGAACCGCAAATGCATAAAAACGCACGCAAACGCTACAAAATATAGCATATGCGGGAAAAAAAACTAAAAACGCATACAAAAATGCGACCTTTCACACTCTTATGTGTGCACACAGCCTAATATGTTTGCATTTCTATGCATGGCGAGCTGAGGGTTATGAGCAAAGGGGAGACAGCAGTCTGTCAGGAAGGCGGGTATACCTACCAGACTATTGTCTGAGTTATAGCAATTGCCAGCAGCACTGTGTCAGAAGATTTTCACTAGGCAAATGTGCCAGACAGAGAGGCTTTTTGTCATCAACTCATTTTGCTAAAAGTGATGCTAGCTATACATTTTGCATGGAAAAATCCATCCCAGTGCGCCATGGGTGCTGCAAACAACAAAAGTGGGGATGATTCTTGGCCTCCTGGTTGTTTTCTTCTTCTTAAAAAAAAAAATTGCTTATGGCTCATTTTAGCTAATGTATTTATTCTTGCAATCGCTGCACAAAGCGATTTTTTTTTGTTTTTTTTTTTTGTGAGCGTTTTGTGTTTTCCCTATACCTTCCACTGAGGCGGAATCGCCTCAAAAATGGCCCATGCATCGCTTTATATGAGCGGAACTGAAACAAACCGCTCAGATGTGAATTTTGTCATAAACAATCATTGCACAAGCGCTTTCAGGACGCTTTTGAAAATCGCCAGCGCTTAAAAAAATCTCAAACGCCCCTAGTGTGAACGAGCCCTCAAGGAGGCTAACGTCTGTTGTGCATAGCGTATTTGTAAAAGAGCTTTTGGGTCCTTTGTAGTCCTTTACACACTCCTGGGAGTTCTTGTTCACCGTGACTTTGCTGGGAAATCTGCATCTACAGGGATCACTGAGTGACTTTTCCAGCAGCCAGCACAAAAGAGCAATAAGGCTGGAGCTATATGTATCCTTAGGGCCTGTTCATGCTAGAAACCATGCAAAGCCATATTTATGCGTATGTATGTGTATGCCGCCGTTTGAGCTAGGCACAGGGTGGAATGATGCCTTAACCAGCTGCTGCTCAAATTCCCAGCGGCTTTAAATTAGGGCTGTGGAGTCGGTCCAAAAATCCACCGACTCCGACTCCTCAGTTTAGGATTCCTCCGACTCCGACTCCACGACTCCGACTCCTCTAATTTGCATATTACAATTTTGTTGATTAAAAGTATGTAATGTGAAATTCGTCTCTTAACTGCCAACGCTTAGGAATTTTACAAGACAACTTAAGTGAGAAGGATATGTAGACTACTATATTTATTCCCTTTAGACTAAAACTAGTCCTTGGTAAGAGTACTTGTAAAAGGTACAAACCGGAACAAAGAACATCTATCAGGCCCTAGGCAATGTAAGTGTGGGAACATGTAAGAATGATGTGCAGGTACTCTGCAGGGGAATAAGGAGATTGTAAACAGACAACACCTCTGTGTTTAATGTGCACAGCATTCTCAGTGGATTCCCTGCAGCTCTGTGGGGAGTGCATATGTAGAGTATAGTACTACTGTGTAACAAAGTAAACCTGAGACTGATGAAATTAAAGTTTTATACATACCTGGGGCTTCCTCCAGCCGCCTTCAGGATAATCCGTCCCTCGTTGTCGTCCTCCACCACCTGGATCTTCTGCTATGAGTCCAGGTACTTGAGCCAGTCGGGCGTAGTGCGCATGCACACACTCCGCCGCCAGGAGCATACTACACCTGTGCAGCACTATTGCGCAGGTGCAGAATGTTCCTGGCTGTGGGAGAGGCATGCGGCCGGACAGCGCTGACTGACTGAATTACCAGGACTCATAGCAGAAGATCCGGGTGGTGGAGGACAGCGAGGGACTGATTAGCCTAAAGGGGGCTGGAGGAAGCCCCAGGTATGTATAAAACTTTACTTTTCATCCGTCTCATGTACCCTTTAATTTGTAGTCACTAAACCAAATTTTAACAACATATCAAATTATTTCATTTCATCAGCAAAGGGAGTGCATACATTTGCATAAATCAGCATCAATGCAGAATTATTTCCATCTCATTGACCATCTCTATTAGTGACACAGCTACACATCAGGCTTTATTCTTACAGCATATATGTTATTTAGTATATATAAGAGATTCCTGTGTACACATCATATATACAGTCACAATCAGATATGTATATCTGACCTTAAAAATACGGGGACTGCTTTATTGAAGCAGCACAAGTAACTCATTTTGATTGGTTTATTTCATTTTTGTGGACTAAGCACAGCTATTACTGTATATATACTGCATATATACATTATTTGTAATGACTATTATCTGAGAAATAGAACATTTTATCATATTTTCTATTTTAATTACAGTTACAAATTCATTAGGAGTCGGTGCATTTTTTTCCCGACTCCGACTCCAGGCACCCAAAATTGCCCGACTCCACGACTCCGACTCCACAGCCCTGCTTTAAATACAATTCCCTCAATGACTCGTCGCAACTCGGAGGGATATGTAATTCAGGGTCCAGGGATTGGAACCCTAAATTACCCTGCTGTAGTGGCACCTAGATTCCACACTGAGTGACATGAGCCAAAACAATCTGTTTTGATATTTATGCCTTGGAAACCTCTCCCCCAATCGGTTAAAAACGAACGCCGTCATTGCTGTGATTAGCGGCTAACACAGGTCAAAAGGGTGCCTAATAAAATAGTTCTTGTCCACTATTTGTAGCAAGACTTTTTTCGGTTAAACTATGGCTATCCATAACTATTGAATATGCACTACTATATTGCGGCTATAAGAAACTATTTAAGATGAAATTGAAAAGGTTAAGGTTAGGCAGACACCAGGGAGGGTTAGGGTTGGGCACCAGCATGAGATGTTAAGGTTAGATGCTGAGGGAGGTTGAGGATAGGTACCACCATGAGGAATCAAGTTTAGGTGCGAGGGGGGGGGGGTTACATTTAGGGATCACCATTGGGGGGGGGGGGGTTAAGGTTAGGCACCACCATGATGGTTTAAGGTTTGGTGCTGGGAGGTGTGTTAAGGTTAGGTACCACTATGGGGTTAGGCATCGGTAGAGGGGGGGGTTCTGTGTGAGAGTGGGGTAAGGTCATAGTAAAATATCGGTAAATATTGCCGACCGGAATTAACTAATAGAATATCAGTAATTTTACCAATATTCTAATAACGGCTATAACTAGTAAAATAGATATAATTTGACCGATATTCTAATAGTGGCTATAATTAGCAGAATATCTGTAATTTTACCGATATTTTAATAGTGGCTATATCCGGACCTCTTAACGGGCAACTTTTTTTTTTTTTGACATGTATAACTCCTCCCCACCACTGTTGGCTGGCTTGGCCATAAAATTAGTACCCATTCATACCAGTGCAGGAGGGCATTAACCACTTACAGAGTTTCAGGCAGTATATCTATGCCCCAAGAGAGGACTGTTCCCGTGACCGCCAGTTAGTAATGCAGTTCCCATTAATTGATCTAAGTCCCCGTGTCAATGATCGCCGGAATCAGAGATGCGTGTGTCATTGTAACTAAAGAAGTAACACATCCATGCGTTACTTCCTAAGAGATAAAAACCGGGAACACCAAAAGCCCCAATAGTGTAATTCGTACTGGACAAGGTGGCAATAAGTTTGTATTGCTAAATACTCACAAGTCAGGGTCACCAGCAGGCAACCACTGTAAAGGCAGGTGGGGAGATTGTCCTGACCCCACTCAGGATTAAGAAGTCGCTCTGTAGACAGGAAGAAAGGGTAGCAACCCTCCACCAAGGGTGGGCTCAAAATTGTATACAATGAACAGAGGCGCCAAAAGTATAACATTAGATTAAATGAGCTTAAAAACCAACTTAAATAACAAAATTGCATTACTTCCTGTTTGCGTACTTATAGTATGCTAATAGGAAATAATGGGTAAGGACATCTTGTGGCCAAATAGTAAAATTACACCTACATACATTTAATAAAGACCCACTTACATTTAAAATTAACTTCTCCCCTCCCACACTCTCCTACAATACCCAAATACATTTTTTGCATAAAAAGAAAAAAATACAATAAAAAAAATAAATAGTTACCTTAGGGACTGAATATGTATGTCAAGAGGGTATATTACTGTTAATTTTTAAATTATCTTGTAATTGTACTTTCTTATAAAGTGATGGACGCAAAACTGAAAAAATGCACCTTTATTTCCAAATAAAATATTGGCGCCATACATTGTACTAGGGAAATATTTTAAATGTTGCAATAGCCAGGACAAATGGGCAAATCAAATGTGTGGCTTTTATCCACAGTAGAACGTTTTACTTTTAAATGGCCAAAAACTGAGAAATAATGAATTTCTTTTAAATTCCCAAACTTCAGCGCTGCATAGTCTCTTATGTTATGAATCCATCACCAACACCACTCAGAGTGCAGGCTTACCAGCTTCTTATAAGACCCAAGTAATAAGGTCTATGCGTATATTCAATATCCCCAACGACCATGAGCTTCCTCGTTTTCAAATTCCAAATATCACTCCTCAGATGGTAGTCTCGGCATATGAAGATATAATATAACAAACAAAATCTAAGTGCTCTCTGTTTTCATTTAAAAGCAAGCACTTTATTCATATAAAACTGAGACCGATACTCACATAAGGGCCCTTATTACAGGGACCCTCAGTAGAACAAGCGTGTAAAAAGTGTCAGCAGGGTGCCACTCTCCCATCTGCCATCCGTTTCGCCCGACCTAGGTTTCGCTATTGCGTCCTCAGGGACTTCTTAAAAAAAGCAGGTCAGAACCTTAAGAAATCTATTAAGACCAATACCATCTGCACTTGGGACCATTTTGTGTAAAATAAATGCACAAGCATCCATGAACCATACTGCAATAGAGTAGCAACCACTTCCACAACTATAAGTAAGGTGGTTCCTGGGGGTCACTGTTAACCACTTCGCATCCAGACCTTGTTTTCCCCTTATTGACCAGAGCAGTTTTGACGCTTTAGCGGTGTCCCTTTTTAATCAGCAATAACTTCATCTCTACTCGTGCCACTTAAATGATCTATATATCGTTTTTTTCAAGACAAACTAAGCTTTCATTGGGGGGGTATTTGGTACGAAGTGAAATGTTCCTTTCTATGCATTTTAATGGGACAAAGTGGGAAAATTTTAAAAAATTCATTATTTCTACATTTTGACCAATTCTATTTGGAAATAAAAAGTGTGATTTGACATAAAAACTGTGCCGCCAGTTAAAGTTGCCCCAGTATAGATATCCAGATGTGTCCCCAGTATCACCGCCTCCCCCAGTATAGCCAGATGTGTCCCCAATATCAGCCCCCCTAGCATAGCCACATATGTCCCCTGCGTTTGAAAGCCCCAGAAAAGATTGACAGACGCACCCCCAGGAATAGTGCCCCTCTTCATGGCCATATGTGTCCCCGGAACAGGATTACCCCCATTATGGCCAGATGTACCCCCAGGACTAGTACTGCCCCCCCATTATAGCAAATATGCCCCCAGTATATGATAATTGCCCCCCCCCCCCCCCCCCCAGGTGCCCAGATGCACCAAATTAGTAAATCCCCCCCTCCCCTTAGTTAATTAGATGCCCCCAGCAAGCATGAACCCCCCCTTTTATATATCCTGCCCCCACCCCCCAGGATCGATAGCCATATGCCGCCCCCCCCATAAGGGCAGCCCCCTCCGTGCAGAAATAGTAAAAAGAAAATGCACAAGCAGGCAGTCTCACTCACCTTACCTCGGTCCTGCGACTGTCCTGAAGTCTGATCCTCCGATCCCCGCTCTGCAGTCAGCCGCATATTGCCGGTAACCCGGGTCTCGGCTTGATGACGTCATCAAGCCGGGACCCGGGTTTCCGGCAATATGCGGCTGACTGCAGAGCGGGGATCGGAGCATCAGACTTCAGGACAGTCGCAGGAACGAAGTAGGTGAGTGTGACTGCCTGCTTGTGCATTTTTTTTTTTTTACTATTTGTGCGCCGAGGGGGACAGATGAAGGATCGCTGCAGTTCACTACTGCAGCGATCGTTCATGGGAGGGGGGTGGACTAATTGGCCAAAAGGGAACATGTTCCCTTCCGCCAATTAGTATTGCAGCTGACAGTGCCGGAGGGTGCGCTCTGAAGCGCACCCGACCGTGCACAGCAGGGCTGCAGCCAGGTCAGTATATCTACGTCGCTGTGGCTTGGAGGGCGCCACAGCTGACGTAGATATACTGTAGTGGTGGGGAAAGTGGTTAAAGCAGACTTGTGACTTGAGGGGAAAAAAATGACACTCGCATACATAGAGGGAAACCTCATAACGGTTCAGTGGTCTTCCCTGTCCTCCCTTACCTACACCGCTGTTTACTGGAACCCTCTTCTAGTTAGCGGCTGCACTGCCCTGCGTCTACAAATGCCCATGCCCCCCTCCCCCGACACAGTTTTTCATTAAGGCAGTTGAGTTGAATTGATGCCTGTCAGATTCTGCACGCCTCACTTAACTTTCGCCATAAACAACTTAATTTGCCAATTTTGACCATCTTTTTTAGTGCTCTGGATTAAACAGAGCAGATAGTGTTGGTGGTTTACCACTTCATAAAGGCTGAACATATTGGTCAGTCAAGGTTTATCTTTAGCAAACTCATGTTTATTATGTGCAATTAGATTATTTTGTTTTACATATTGTTGTATAGAATCCCTACCTTCACTCTGCTTATACACAGTTGATGTTAAGCTTCACAGGTCTATATTTTACTGACATTTTTTCCCGTCTTTAAATGATGGGAAATCATCAGCTGTATGCCAGTTATGTGGAACTCAGCCACTTGAAAGGGAGATGAGATAAAGTTGTCAATTGATAACTGAACTCAGCCTCCTTTTAATACCAGGTGATGAATGCCACTAGGACCAAATAACTTGTTTCTGTCAATTCTCTTCTGATGTTTGACTTTTTTTTTTTTCTTTTTTTTTTCTGCAAATCAATTTATGCTGAGGCTGGTTCACTGGCAACCACAACGCACATAATACAGGTGGCTGCCTTGTAAAGGCATAAATAAAACATAAGTTTAATATCTCAGCCTTGGTTCAGTCTTTTACAGGTGTTACCTGCTTTTGTCTATGTAAAACCCTTTGTGAATTTGACTTATTTTTAGCAACCTTTTTTACAGCTTCCAGTTTTGCCAGTCTAATTACCAGTTTCACATTGGAAGAAAGTGCAGATTGGCACATGCAATTCTCCTTTGTTAAAACACAGCTTTATTGTGTCCGGCTGTACATCGTTAAGAAACCAGATAAAATCCTAGTATCGATAAGAAAGTTCCTACCCAGTCCAGTATCCGGTGGGGTGAAGTGGGAGCGGTGGCTTGCCTGACGCACGTTTCACTCGTAAGATGCGCAGAGCCTCAGAAGACGCTCTTACGAGCGAAACGTATTCTTATCGATACTAGGATTTTATCTGGTTTCTTAACGATTTACAGCCGGACGCAATAAAGCTGTGTTTTAACAAAGGAGAATTGCATGTGCCAATCTGCACTTTCTTCCAATGTGACATATATATTCTGTATCTTTTGCGGATTAGAGCACGCTATCCTTGACTATCGCAGACCCAGCCAGTGTTACAGCATTCCATTCGAAGATACCTATTGAATTTCTGTTATTGCAGTGCCTGTTGTTTCCTTTATCTGTGTCTAATTACCAGTTTATAGTCATTACGTTCTATTTAATACAGAGCTGTGAATGTTAGAAGTGATGTCTTGATGTGCCACTCTAAAATATACGCTTTGACTTTTTATAGCTTAAAGTGAACCTCCAGACTAAAAATCGACTCAGCAGCACTGAAAAGGCCTGGTGTCTCTTTAACAGTGTCACAGCATCAGAACTTTGTTTCTCTTATACAATTCTCATTTTTAGCTGCTCAGAAGAAAACTGCCCGGGCATTTTTACCCTGATGCTGTGCAAAGCATGATGGGATTTCTGATGTTCTCTTCGTTCTGCTGTTTTGGTGCAATTTTTTTTTTTTTTTTTTTTCCACATTTTGAATTTAACATTTGAAGCCTAGCGCGTGCAGCTGGGAGGGGTTATCAGGACACAGGACAGTTGGAACTGTGTCTCCTGCTCCCTGCCACCTCATTTCAACCAAAAAGATGGCTGCCCCCATGACAAAGATGGCAGCCCCCATGAATCACAAACATTTGCCTGTTCTTTTAAAACAGGGTGGATAAAAGAATATATTACCTATCTATTCTAATTAACATAACTAATGTAACTTAATGACAGTATGTTTAGGCTGAAGTTCCCCTTTAAAGGATACCAGAACCGAAAGGGTCTGGTAAAAATGATAGATGCAATGTGTAGGGGGTAAAAAGTACATACCAGCCGCTCCTCCTGGCCCCCTCCGTCTGCCGCCATTATTGTAATCAGGGCTGTGAAGTCTGTTCAAAAATCCTCCGACTCCTCTAATTTGCATACTACAATTTTGTTGATTGAAAGTATGTAACATAAAATGCATCTCTTAACTGCCAATGCTTAGGAATTTTAAAATACAACTGAAGTGAGGGATATGGGATAGGGATTATTCCCTTTTAAACAATACCAGTTACCTGGCTACCCGGCTGATCTTCTGCCTCTAATACTTTAAGTCATAGTCTAAAACTAGTTCTTGGTAAGAGTACTTGTAGAAGGTACAGTCAGGAACAAAGAACATCTATCAGGCCTTAGGCAACGTAACTGTGGGTACATGTAAGGCCAGAAACCCACTAGGAGCTATTTTCTGAGCAGTTTGCGATTTGAAAACTCCTGCTAATGCAATGCTATGCGTTTGATCCCCAGGTATGTATAAACTTTTTTTTTTTTTTTTTTTCCATCCGTCTCAGGTACCCTTTAATTCGTAGTTACCAAACCGAATTTTAACATATCAAATTATTTGATTTAATGAGCAAAGGGAGTGCATAGATTTGCATAAACCCAGCATCAACGCAGAATTATTTCCATCTCATTGACCATCTCTATTAGTGACACAGCTACACATCAGGCTTTATTCTTACAGCGTAGATGTTATTTAGTATGTATAAAAGATTCCTGTGTACACATCATATATACAGTCACAATCATATATGTGTATCTCACTTCAAATATACGGGGACTGCTTTATTAAAGCAGTACAAGTAACTATTTTTGATTGGTTTATCTCATGTTTGTGGACTAAGCACAGCTATTAGTGTGTGTGTGTGTGTGTGTGTGTATGTATATATATATATATAATATATATATATATATATATATATATATATATATATATATATATATATATATATATATATATAATCTCTTGTCTGAGAAATAGAACATTTTATCATTTTCTATTTTAATTACGGTTTAAATTCATTAGGAGTTGGTGCATTTTTTTTCCCGATTCCGACCCAAAAATTGCTCCGACTCCAAAGCCTTGATTGTAATATACAGTACAAGACTGTGTCCCGGCGACTTTGGTGACCTTTTCCCTGGACATACTGCGCCCTGTGCGCAGTATGTCCTTCCCTCGTCGCTTCTGGCCGGTGCATAGTTAGAGGCTCAGAAGCACGCAGACACCTCTGTCTTCTCTGTGCTGCTTGTGTGCTCCACTAAACCAAGCGTCACATGCTAATCATGTGACACTTGGTTTAGTGGAGTGCACACGCAGCACAGAGAAGACGGAGGTGTCTGCGTGCTTCTGAGCCTCTAACTATGCACCGGCCAGAAACGAAGTGGGAAGGACATAGTGCGCACACAGGGCGCAGTATATCTGGGGCAAAGGTCACCAAAGTCGCCGGGACACCGGCTCGTATATTACAATAACTGTGGCAGACGGAGGGGGCCAGGAGGAGCGGCCAGTAGGTACTTTTTACCCCCTACACACTGCATCTATCAGTTTTACCAGACCCTTTCGGTTCTGGTATCCTTGATGAAAAAATAACCATTTAGTGTCTGAAATGGGAGTCAAATATTACTTAGTATCATGAACTCTTCAGGGCCCTTTCACACTCACATGATGTGGCAAATTGCTGCACTGCTACCGCAGCCTAATGAAACCCTATGGGGAAGTTCATACCTCCCACTTTGCTGTACACTGCACCAGAAGTGCAGGAAATAATGATAATGAAAAACGACGTTATCGTGCAGCGATCTGCGTTAGGCCAGAAGTCATGTTAGTCTATGGAGACGCAGTGCGCACAAGCAGAAGCGTATTTTTACAATACACTTCTGTGCACTTCCGCATACCCAAAGCAGGAAGTGACCGCAAGCGCATGTCACTTCCTGCTTGGCCGATTGCCAGGGGGTTTATGTATAGGAAGATCTGTTTGAGTGATGAAACCACAAGGCAATTTTGAGTTCAAAGATTCAAAATCACACTTTATTGTAACAAGAAGATTATCAAAAAGTAAAAACTTTTGTTTTTGTCAATAAAAATTCTAAAAATTCTTCATAGCATAAATGTAGAAGATAATTCCATTTTGAGAGATGGTAGACACAATATGCTTTGTTTGGTGAAACAGTACATTTTAGGCAACGACTCTTGTCCGTTTCGGGTTGATAACCCTTCATCAGGCCTTTACATAGCAACAAATATATCTTTACAGTACAACATACATAATCTAGGAGTCTAGAAAAATATTGGGGCATCTGTTCCGACCAGACACAACCCGGCACCTTACTGATGGCTGGCAAGTAGATTATTAGCTGCAAACACAGTGTGGCCGATTGCCAGACAGGGAACACCGAGTACTAATGCAGTGTTCCCTGAAGTCCTGTTTTTGGCGGTGGTATGGGCACCACACCACTACCGCCAATTTACCGTGTGAAACCAGCCTCAGAATTTGCGGAAAGTAAGATGGCAGCTGCTATGAAACAGAAACCGCATATCCTGAAGTACTGTTTAGCTAGGTGAGATGACACAACTGAGGGATGTGGAGGCTGCCATATTTATTTTCTTTTAAACCATACCAGTTGTTTGGCAGTCCTGCTGATATGTTTGGCTGCAGTAGTATCTGATTCACACACCTCAAACAAGCATGCGGCTGATCTAGTCAGATTTCTGCCACAGCACCTGATCCGCATGCTTGTTCAGGGTCTAAAGCTGCGTATACATGGTACAATTTTACGTCAGATTGACGGATCCACCAGATAATTTCCAACCGGTCCAATGGGATTCCGATCGATTTTGCTATTGATTTTGGGTAGTTAATGCAAAAATCGATCGCATCATTGTTGGGTGACAATTTGGATGTCTACACACGATGCAACTTATCAGATCACAGGTCGATGTGATGGAAAATTGTACTGTGTGCATGAGGCTTAAGGCTACAAGTATTAGATGCAGAGGATCAGCAGGACCACCAGGCAATGTGCATTGTTTAAGAGGAAATAAATATGGCAGCCTTCATATACCTCTCAGTTCAGGTGTCCATTTTATAAAGTGTGTGTGCGCATGCGCGCTGTATCCCAGAGCACCATATTGTGAGCTATTCCTGAAAGTGCCAAATTGATACAATATTTGGTTTATTTCATGTGACCAGACTTTTTAGCAGGCTTTGATTTGTTCAACTCCCTAGTACATTAACTGTACATGAACTGTTTGCCTTGTAGTATTGATAAAAACTTATGGCTTTAAAAAAAAAAAAAACGTAGCTGGAATCTCCCAGGCAAATATCTGCATAGTTTAAACCATCCATAATTATAAACACAATTTTGTTTCCTGGCTTTTTCAGTCTGTTACAAAAATGTCACTGTGTCATGTACAGTATGTAGATTATAACCCCAATAATCAGTTTATACCATTTATTTACACCCGTCACTGGGTTTCCCATATGGGCTTACTGTATGTGTCACTTTAGCTGTTCATAAGCAGGTGAGCTGATTGGGTACAGTTTTCTATTTCCTTAGGTCACCTGACCTCACTGTGAATTCCCTCAGTGCTAGTGGACTCTCTGAAAGGTCCTGACCATAATACTGTGCATTGTCGGTCTTCATAAGATATCATATCTTCACAACTGATTCTTCATGCAAACGATGCAGCTGTATGTATGATAGACAAGCTGTCATTTGATATACGTTCAGTGATCATTATTGTATCTGAATAACTATTCAGCACTTGGTACAATAAATATTGCATGTTAGCCATTTCTAAAGTATACTCTCGTATACACAATAGAAGGGTATCCTATACCATGAAGACTGGCTGTTACCATTAGAATTTTTTTCTTAATGTTCCATACTTATATTTTGATGTATACAGATTGCTGTATGTGTTTCCTATCTCCTGCTTCTTGACCCATATTCTACTTCCTCTTGTCTCTTTTTGGAGCAAGTCCCAGGAATATATATCTAGAATTGACTCTGTGTGACAAAACTGTATTAAGTACACATCTTTCTTTATATTGCTGTGTTGGGAAAGGGAAGAGTGCAGAAACACACAGGAATATATAGGAATTTTAATAATCCCCACACAGATACATTTTAGCATATAACAGATGAGTGGCCCCATATGCAATGTATCACACTTGGAATAAATGAGCTATTTTAACTCGGCTCTAACCTTATAATAGTCAATAGTACATGACAAATGCACTCCATAGAAGAACAAGAGTTTGGTTGAGTTACGGTGACTACATTTTGCATGGTTTAATGTCATACAGAAGCAAATGGACTGTAAAATGGACTACAAGTTTCTATAAAAGACATTTAGGCTGCCATATTTATTTGATTTTACGTCAGATTGACGGAAGTTTCTGTTGTGGCTGAATGGAGTAATGGTTAAGGGCTCTGCCTCTGACACAGGAGACCTGAGTTCAAATCTCGGCTCTGCCTGTTCAGTAAGCCAGCACCTATTCAGTAGGAGACCTTAGGCAAGTCTCCCTAACACTGCTACTGCCTATAGAGCGCGTCCCAGTGGCTGCAGCTCTGGCGCTTTGAGTCCGCCAGGAGAAAAGCGCGATATAAATGTTCTGTGTTTGTCTGTGTCTGTTTGTTTGTTGATTTTAAGCAATACCAGTTGCTTGGCTGTCCTGCTGATCCACTGCCTCTAATACTTCCAGCCATACACCCTGAACAAGCATGCTGCAGATCAGTTGTTTCAGACAATATTGTCAGAACTGACATATCACTTTCACCTTGGGTCCACTTTAAAGATAGACTTTATACAAAAAAAAATAGTGGGGGGGGGGGGGGGGTGGGTTAAAAAAATAGAAGAAAGATCAAGAAATGATCGATATTGGCCATGTAATTCGTTCTTGTAGTTTGATCTACAACAAGCCAGCATGTCATCATGGAGTTTCACCACAATATCAGCCACACAGAACCCCTTGATGATCTATTTGAGAAAAGGTAAAGATTTCTCATGGGAAAGGGAATCGGCTACTGATTAGGGTGAAGTTCAATCCTGGATTAAAGTTCCTCTTTAACTGTATCATTGTAAAGTTCCAACTGTGCAGAAAAAGTCACAGAATCTAAGTGTGAAACTAATCAATGTTGTTCAGCTAAGGTGCTGGGAACCCTGGCGCAATCATGGAGAGGCAGCATTTCAACGCATTTTCTGGGCAGATGCCTACTTCTTTATGGAATGCAAGAATATGTAAGGGAAGTCGTTTGTCAGACCTCCAATTACTATTAGACCAGTAGTGCTCATCTCAGAGCATAACACTATATACAAAGCTTTCATGTAAAACGTATAAGAGGAGGCTGCAATGTTTAAGATTGGCATAGTGGCCTCTGCCCAGAATTATCAATACAAAATAAGTGATTATTGTGTACTATCTGTTGGTTATTAAAGTTAAAGGGAACCTTAACTGGTGGGGAAAAAAAATTCACTTACCTGGGGGCTTTCCCGAGCCTGCGGACGCGCTTTATGGCTCTTTACGACGGGGAATGCGGAAAAAGAGGACTCTTTGCCCGAGGACGACTGGCAGTCGTCTGAAAACGAAACTTAGCCGCGGAGGGGGACCGGAGGGCACCGAAGAACCGGCGCGGGCACAGGACGGCTGCAGGAGGCTCGGGAAAGCCCCCAGGTAAGTGAATTTTTTTTTTTCCCCCACCAGTTAAGGTTCCCTTTAATGGGATCTTTGTTTAAAGAAAAAGAAACCAGATACTTGCCTAAGGAGAGGGAAGGCTCTGAGTCCTAATGAGCCTTTCCTCTCTTCTCCCGCTGCCCTTGTTCAGACGGCAGCTCCTCCATTTAAATGCCCTGCCGCAGGGGACTTCGAACGTCTTTGGGAAGACAGGTGGCTCCATACTGCGCAAATGCAAGAGAGAGGGCTCTCTTGCATTCGGGAGCGCTCGGCCTCCAAAAGCCTCCCTTCGGCGGAGGAGACCGCAGCATTTGACCAAATTGGTTGAATGCTGCTACATGGAGCCAGCGCTACAACTGGAACCGGGAGAGTACAGGGAAGGCTCTATAGGACCCAGAGCCTTCCCTCTCCTTAGGTAAGTATCTGGCTTTGTTTTAAATGTCGGTTCCCATTCACTTTAAGGGTTATACTGAATCTACTACAACCTTTTTATCTTATGAATCTAACTCACTGAATGTGGGCCCAAAATCCTACCCATACCCCTTAATAGGGCTGACATTGCCCTGCTCCAAAAAAGGAGCTTTTTTTTTAATCTGGGCTCATAAGATTCCTAAGCATTACATGCGCTGGCATAAGAAATTAGGGGCGCTCTCTGTACCTCATGCCATGAATTACTATTTTGCCTCTCAATTAGCCCAACTACCACTAATATGGTAAAGTGAAAGCTTCAGTGTGGTTTGAACACCCTACTATATCTGTATAACTGAAAGGAGGATTTGTGGTCCTCTGATAAAGGGAATTACATCAGTTCAAAGAGCTCTCCGATTAATCACCATACACTTACCTTGTGGTGTAAAGTGAGGGGCTAAAAGTGGTCTCTATAGCACACATACCAAAGTATCAGAGTGGGACTTATTACACGCCTAATACTAGTGAATGTTTTACAGAATGCTCTGTTGATGGTAGTCCACATTTGGTGGAATTGCAACAAGGTATTTATGTTCTGGTCTAAAATCTATACCCCGTTCTTGTGCTACACAGGCTCCTGGGTCATAACCCAAGTCATGCAATACACCCTGAACAAAGAATGGTCCAACATATTGCAAACATGGCTAAAACTCACATAGCAGTGAGTTGCTGGCTCCTGTTCTTTCATTTTCTGCTGTCCTAAAGAAAGGTAGAAGAGGATAAATGCTCAGCCAGCTTATAGTAGTGATCTCTCATTTAGATGAAGCCCAGCCCATGAAGTTACCTTTTAAACCATTGATGATAAGGGTGCATTATATCCTAAACCTGACTATCTGGCATGCAGACAAAATCTCAGACTTGGACTAGTTTCAGCTACATGTCTGTCTGTTGCATGTACTTGCTGACCTATCTTATGCCTGCCTATCTGATGAAATATCTATTTGCATTATGTGCTCTTTCATTATAACTGTCATCTCATATCTGCAATCTTGTTCTTTTTATATTTTGATACATTGTATCTTTGTTTGTGGTATCCTAGAGGCAACCCTGTTCAAATTTTGTCTAGCTCTTTTTGCAACATTAAAGCAGACCTATACGGGCTCGTTTCCACTATAGCGAATCCGCATGCAGGCACTGCATGCGGATTCGCATAGGCAATACAAGTGGATGGCATTGTTTCCACTTGTGCGTCGTGCGGGTGCGTTTCGGCGTGCGGGAAAAATCTGCACGACAGGGTCGTCAGATTTCGCGTGCGGCAGGAATGCGGGCGAATCGCCGCTAATGCATTCAATAGGGAAATCGCATGCGGCTTTGTCATGCGGATTTCCCCGTGATTTCGCATGCGATTTCGCATGTAAAGCAATGGAGCTTTACACAGGCAGTGACATGATTAAATTCGCCTGGCTCCTTGCCATGCGAAGTCGCATGCGAAATCGCGGGTAAATCCGCTACAGTGGAAACGAGCCCAGAGCTTCTTCTCTGCTCCAACATATATGTAACAGCATAATGACCAAAAACATTTCTTAGTTACAGCTGATACAAATCCTAAAATAAATCTTCAGTGTCTACTTCCTGCTTTCATGGAAGCAGACTTATTGTTAACATCCTGTGTTTACCAATTAGCTCTCTGCCATGGCAGCCAGCTGATGAGATCAAATTACAGTTGTGATTAGTCACAGTTGAGGGGGAATTAGACAGGCTAAACTCTCAAAATACATACAGGGTGCATTTCTCTGTTTTCCTTCTGTCCTGTACAAGAGCTCAGGTCAACTTTAACCTCCTTAGCGGTAACCCCGTGTGTGACACGAGGTAAGCCGCCGGAGGGTGCCGCTCAGGCCCTGCTGGGCCGATTTAAATAATTTTTTTTTGCTGGATGCAGCTAGCACTTTGCTAGCTGCGCCAGCACCCCGATCGCCGCCGCCGCGCGCCCGATCGCCGCTATCCGGTGCGGCGCGCCCCGCCCCCCCCCCCCCCCAGACCCCTTGGCGCTGCCTGGCCAATCAGTGCCAGGCAGCGCCAAGGGGTGGATCGGGTCTCCCAATGACGTCCCGACGTCGCTGACGTCGGTGACGTCATCCCGCCCCGTCGCCATGGCGGCGGGGGAAGCCCTCCAGGAAATCCTGTTCTTTGAACGGGATTTCCTGAGCGCCTATCGTCGGAGGCGATCGGCGGGGCTGGGGGGATGCCGCTGAGCAGCGGCTATCATGTAGCGAGCCCCGGGCTCGCTACATGATTTAAAAAAAAAAAAAATTTAAAAAAAACTGCTGCGCTGCCCCCTGGCGGTATTTTTCATACCACCAAGGGGGTTAAAGGTAACCTGAGACTTTTGCAGTAGAAGCATTTATACTTAACTGGGGCTTCCTCCAGCCCTCTGTAGGCTGCTCACTTGCCGTCCTGCTGGGCCACTCTGTTCCTCTGCTGGTTGGCCCAGTAAATACCCCAGTCACACTCCACTGCGCAAGCCCAGCCGCACCCATGCCCCTGTATCACCCCCCACCCCCCCATGGCCGGGAGAATTCAGCACCTATGCAGAACGCTCCCAGCCAAGGGAGCACGATAGTGGCATGGCCAGGCTTTGCATGTGCAGTGGAGCGCAACCGGGGAATTTCCTGGGCCAGACAGCAGAGGAATGGAGTGGCCTGGGAATCGGGCAAGGGAGCATGTGGCCTACATGGGGCTGAAGAAAGCCTCAGGTGAGTATAAATGCTTCTATTGCAAACTTCAGGTACACTTTCAAGAGATTTAAAAAAAAAAGTAAAGTTAATCCTGAAATCCTGTGCTAGTATAGCTTGAGCTTTGAAGGAAGGTTTATCTTAGAGGAAAATGGAGGCTGCTATCTTTATTTCCTTTTACAAATGTCTGTAGCCTGGCTGCCATGCTAATCTTTAGAAGTGTGTCAGTCACAAACCTCCAACAATTCAGAGCTCACAGAGGTTTATCACAACAGCCAAGCACGTCCCATTTACAAATTGAGTTAGTAGTGGCACCTTCCATATTCCTTTCTGTATTGTCTTTTATGTGCTGCACACATTAGTAAATGAGGCCCAGAGAGTACTAACATGATAGTCAGGTAACATAAAAGCAAATGTGAAGCCCAATTTCAGGCACAGCTAATCTTGTCATATGGTAGGTTAAGTGTTCATGTTACCTTTTTGTTACCTTTTGTGCTAAATTAGGCTTTTGCCGCTAAAAAAAAAGTTTTTAAAAGTAACCATGGGACTTGAAGGAGTTGCCCATAAGACATTTTGTAGCTTTCAAAGTCTGTTGCAGGCAGTGGCTGGTTGGGACACCTTGGTCAGGGACCTTTTCAAAAAGTATTTTATAGCTTATTCACAGATAAAAGAAACTCTGCCACTACCCACATAGGACTAGGAAAATACTTGTGCCCAGAACTGGGCTTTTGGTGGGGTAATTATAGTGAATCTACCTTGTGCTTTAAAGCAGTCATCTCACTGATACTAAATTGTTTCTGTCTTTTCCACAGCATGAAAGATTGGCAAGGTAAGATCTTGATATTTACTTCTTATTTTTCTGTTTGCATATCAATTAGCAATATTTCACTAAAACCCTTTGGTAATTGCATATTTATGCAATGATTGCAACTTCCAGTGGGTATCATACAGAACAAAGCAAAACAAGTGGAGCCATTCATACTGAAAGCCTTTTCTTGTCTAGGATAGAAATGAAAGGAAATCCAGAGGTCTGCTCCTTGTAGTAATGGCAGTGTGGGTTAGGGGGTGAGGTTGTTGCATCTATAGGGATTTTTTGGGGGCATTTACAGACATAGCCAGCATGTGATTTGACCTTGTGGAAACCACATGGACCTGATGTTCATGGTTTAATATATGGGGAAAATACTTTAGCATTGCTGTGGAGGTTATTGGATGTGATCTTCAGAATGTTGTGACAAGCTGCTAAGCAGTTAATGCTAGCTTTGAGACTATAGCTCATGACGGCAATTTGACCAAAATGGTAGCTACAGAACCATGGGTTCAAATGCAAATGGTATTGTCAGGGCTCCTCCAACAGACTTTTAAAATGGGGCTTCTCATCCCCAGAACTAACTTCTCATGGACAGCCACAGCAAGAGATTTCTGAAAATGGGGTGCAGAGGAATTTCTTAGTGTAACTGTGTAACCAAGCAGCTCAGGGTGACCTAAACCACTAGGAATGTATAGGGGGATAAAAGACTGAAAATCCCCCCTACTAATAAGCAATGCTTGGTGACATTTGCCTTCTTAAAACAGAAGGAAATTTGCAAAAAAATCAGCTATAAGTGAAAATTTTGGATACCCACAATGCACCACTAATAAATATGCAAATTATCCCTTTTCGCCCTTCTAAGCAGCAAGGCAAGCATCCAGAACCGCTGGTGTATGGCAAGCCTATAGCTTTGAATAATACACAGCCACACCAACCTCACATGTAGACAGCCTGTTTCGAGCTTTTGGCCCTCATCAGTACATGGTAGGGATTGATATGGCTGTATGGGATAGGGCTTAGACCAGTACAACAGTTAGTATAACTGTGTAACCTTAATGCTGCAGCTAATGCAGGGCCTTCTGGAGCAGACCACCAGATGCAGCCTTTGATTATAGCATTTTAGGTATAAAACTGACAGTGCCCCTCTAAGCCCTACCGTGCCCTTATGTATCCTGCCATTCAGGATAAGGAAGTGCTGGCAAGTTAAGGGAGATGTCGAAGGCAACATTATCTAAACCTAATAATACTTGTCCACACAACTACGGCTATCTGCCGCCACGTTTTATAGCAGAAACCTGATCTGTACAGTCTAGCAATGCAGCGGTGCTGCTATCCCTTTCTCTGCGCAGGGCCTGGTACACATACTGCCTTGTTTCTTGACAGAATGAAAAGGTTGGAAACATACAAGATTTTTACAGTAGCATGGCAGAGATCAGTTTTCTTACAACACTTGGAGAAAGGAGAAATGCCCATGATTTTTAAATATTTTAACGGTTAAATTAAAAAAACAAACAAAAAGAAAACCACCTTGTTCGTCAATATTTTCTAGAAAAAGAATGGGGTAGGAGCTGTTACAAATAAACAAAATAAGCCACAGGTTTAAGTGAAGTACCAAATCTCATTTTTTTTTCTAAATAGAGCAGTGCATATATTAAAATACAATCTTAAGACCAGCCTGTTCTGCTTTTTGTGCTTTCATTAATCAGAACTTCCCACATTCCAGATCTTCAATAAAACTGCATGATTTGTTTTATTATAAAGAATTCACATAGTTCAAACAATGGAATCTGCAATACAATTTTGTTTCAAATGTGTGTAAGTGAAACGCACGTAAAAATAAAGTATTCAATTTAAAGAGAAACCGTAACCAAGAATTGAACTTCATCCCAATCAGTAGCTGATGCCCCCTTTCCCATGAGAAATCTTTTCCTTTTCACAAACGGACCATCAGGGGGCTCTGTATAGCTGAAATTGTGGTGAAACCCCTCCCTCAGTGTTATGTCAGGACCGTGGTCCTGACCGTGTCCGGTCTGCGGGACTTGTTGCATTGTGGGAAATAACAATTGCCAAAAAAGCAACCAGCATCTACCTCCACTGACATCACCTGCCAGCAGTAAAAATGTCACCATGTGATAAATGTCAGAATGTAAATCAGGGAGAGGAAAGATTTTACAATGGGCAAACACTGACTAAATCATGAATACATAATTATTGTAAAAATGAAGTTTTTTTTTTTTTTTTTAATTACATTATTTTTGCTGGAGTTCCTAGCAATATAACTTTTGGGTGGACCAGCAGTTTGTATCTGGCTACAAAGAGCCCCCTACAAAGTTGCCATTGTGACAGGTACTTTTGACGTGGTAGATTTGATGTATACTCCATATGTCACTAAGCAGTTGCTGTTGATGTGAAACTGTGGCACACTAAAGCAACTTGTTGCCGCACAAACTTGTAATGACCACAATATACACCGCCTATAGCCTTTAGGTGTGTATAGTTGCAATACGCCTATTATTATTGATGAGGCTTAAAAACAAAAAAGAAACAAGAGCTCTTTCTATGAGAATCCACAATTATTTCTTTTTTGAGCTGTAAAGGAGATTATAAGCTTAAACCTTCTTATTAACTGTAATTATCCTATATAAGAACATTGTTAATTTAACAACATCCTGCAAAACATATTTTTCCTGTTCTAAGTAAGGTAGATGACTAATGTGTTGAGTGAACTGCCATCTGATCAGGTGTGTGTGTGTGTAAATCTATGCCCTGTTTGTGTGGTGTTATTCCTGTCATGCGTAGATTTCATTCACTGCCACCACGAGTTCCGCTCACTTTGGCCATTCCTGCCGCTGTTCGCGTCGCAGTGCCAGATCACTCTGCTGTCACACTGGCAGCAGAGCTTCCATGTATGGAGCAGGACCGCGTGATTGCTGTGAGCCAATCACAAAAAAGATGGTTCTTAAAAGGGCAAGGGGCTGAGCTGTCCAGTCTGCAAGTGGTAAAACTCATGGATGGTAGTGTCTCGGGATCTTTTGATCACTGAAATCAATTTCAAACACCAGTGATAATTATGTTGCTAGGTGAACCCAATTAAAGGAATAATTAAAGAAGGATGTTGCACATTATTAACCACTTGAGGACCACAGTCTTTTCACCCCTTAAGGACCAGAGCCTTTTTTTCCATTCAGACCACGGCAGCTTTCACGGTTTTTCTCGGTCATACAACCCACCACCTAAATGAATTTTACCTCCTTTTCTTGTCACTAATACAGCTTTCTTTTGGTGCTATTTGATTGCTGCTGTGAGTTTGTTTTTATTATATTCATCAAAAAAGACATGAATTTTGTCCAAAAAAAAGACTCTTTTAACTTTCTGTGCTGACATTTTTCAAATAAAGTAAAATTTCCTACACATTTGAGCGCGAAAGTTATTCTGCTACATGTCTTTGATAAAAAAACAACCATTCAGTGTATATTTATTGGATTGAGTAAAAGTTATAGCGTTTACAAACTATGGTGCCAAAAGTGAATTTTTCCATTTTGAAGCATCTCTGACTTTTCTGAACACCTAAAACACACCTGATTCTTTAATAATTAACAAATAACCTTTTCCAGAGAGGACAAATATTAAAACTTAGCTTTTAATAATGTATTCTAAAATAAGACCTATTTTGCTATACACATATATAGTGATACATGGGAAGGGGGGATAAGTATCAGTGGCTAAAAAATAACCATCCTCCCCTTTTCCCAGTCTAAACCTATTACTCTACACAAAACTCGACATGTTTCATTTCCTAAATTGGAAATTTCGTCAGGAGAAAAAAGTGCTCAGTGCTAGAGTGCCATAGTGCTACAAACAAGTTACATTAAATACATATCACATAATTGGTATAACAAACTGACAGAAAGATGGCCGTAAAAAAAACAGCCTGTTTTGCCGTTTTGAGGCATTTGGTTTCTAGACTACTCCTCACGGTTTAGGGCCCCTAAAATGCCAGGGCAGTATAGGAACCCCACAAGTGACCCCATTTTAGAAAGACACCCCAAGGTATTCTGTTAGGTGTATGGTGAGTTCATAGAATAATTTATTTTTTGTCACACGTTAGTGAAAAATGACACTTTGTGAAAAAAACAATAAAAATCAATTTCCGCTAACTTTTGACAAAAAATAAAATCTTCTATGAATTCGTCACACACCTAACAGAATACCTTGGGGTGTCTTTTTTCTAAAATGGGGTCATTTGTGGGGTTCCTATACTGCCCTGGCATTTTACGGGCCCAAAACCGTGAGTAGTCTGGAAACCACATTTCTCAAAATGACTGTTCAGGGGTATAAGCATCTGCAAATTTTGATGACGGGTGGTCTATGAGGGGGCAAATTTTGTGGAACCGGTCATAAGCAGGGTGGCCTCTTAGATGACAGGTTGTATTGGGCCTGATCTGATGGATAGGAGTGCTAGGGGAGTGACAGGAGGTGATTGATGGGTGTCTCAGGGGGTGGTTAGAGGGGAAAAAAAGATGCAATCAATGCACTGGGGAGGTGATCGGAAGGGGGTCTGAGGGGGATCTGAGGGTTTGGCCGAGTGATCAGGAGCCCACACGGGGCAAATGAGGGCCTGATCTGATGGGTAGGTGTGCTAGGGGGTGACAGGTGGTGACAGGAGGTGATTGATGGGTGTCTCAAGGTGTGATTAGAGGGGGGAAATAGATGCAAGCAATGCACTGGCGAGGTGATCAGGGCTGGGGTCTGAGCGCGTTCTGAGGGTGTGGGCAGGTGATTGGGTGCCCTAGGGGCAGATTAGGGTCTAATCTGATGGGTAACAGTGATAGGGGGTGATTTATGGGTAATTAGTGGGTGTTTAGGGTAGAGAACAGATGTAAACACTGCACTTGGGAGGTGATCTGACGTCGGATCTGCGGGCGATCTATTGGTGTGGGTGGGTGATCAGATTGCCCGCAAGGGGCAGGTTAGGGGCTGATTGATGGGTGGCAGTGACAGGGGGTGATTGATGGGTGGCAGTGACAGGGGGTGATTGATGGGTGGCAGTGACAGGGGGTGATTGATGGGTGGCAGTGACAGGGGGTGATTGATGGGTGGCAGTGACAGGGGCTGATTGATGGGTGGCAGTGACAGGGGGTGATTGATGGGTGGCAGTGACAGGGGGTGATTGATGGGTGGCAGTGACAGGGGGTGATTGATGGGTGGCAGTGACAGGGGGTGATTGACAGGTGATTAGTGGGTTATTACAGGGAAGAACAGATGTAAATAATGCACTGGCGAATTGATAAGGGGGGGTCTGAGGGCAATCTGAGCGTGTGGGCGGGTGATTGGGTGCCCGCAAGGGGCAGATTAGGGTCTAATCTGATGGGTAACAGTGACAGGTGGTGATAGGGGTGATTGATGGGTAAATAGTGGGTGTTTGGAGGAGAGAACAGATGTAAACACTGCACTTGGGAGGTGATCTGATGTCGGATCTGCGGGCGATCTATTGGTGTGGGTGGGTGATCAGATTGCCCGCAAGGGGCAGGTTAGGGGCTGATTGATGGGTGGCAGTGACAGGGGGTGATGGGTGATTGACAGGTGATCAGTGGGTTATTACAGGGGGGATAGAGGCATACAGTACACGGGGGGGGTCTGGGGAAAATCAGAGGGGTGGGGGGTGATCAGGAGGGAGCAGGGGCCAGTTTAGGGTTAAAAAAAAATAGAGTTGACAGATAGTAACAGGGAGTGATTGATGGGTGATTAGAGGGGTGATTGGGTGCAAACAGTGGTCTGGGAGGTGGGCAGGGGGGGGGGGGGGAGTCTGAGGGGTGCTGTGGGCGATCAGAGGGAAGGGGGGGGGGAGATCAGTGTGCTTGGGTGCAGACTAGGGTGGCTGCAGCCTGCCCTGGTGGTCCCTCGGACACTGGGACCACCAGGGCAGGAGGCAGCCTGTATAATAGGCTTTGTATACATTACAAAGCCTATTATACGCATTGTGCGCGGCGATCCGGGTGCTAGTAACCCGCCGGCGCTTCCGAACGGCCGGCGGGTTACAGTGCGAGGGGGGCGGAGCCAGTCTCCGGCGGCTGATCGCCGCATAACCACGCCCGCCGCCGGCACCGCCGATGGGCGTATTGTGGTCGTTTTGGCCCAGCCCTTGCCGCCGCCATCGGCTTAAGGCGGTGGGCAAGTGGTTAAGCAGACCATCATTTTCAAGCAATATGGGAAAGATAAAGGATCTCTTGTGTGCCGAAAACATGAAATAGTTGAATGCCTTGGACAAGGTATTAAAACCTTAGATACTCCGTGAAAACTTAAAGAGAACCAGAATTGAAAATAAAAAGTAAAAATAACCATACACAGGTCATACTTGCCTCCTGTGTAGTCTACTACTCCTTAATCTCTATCTCCTCTCCTGCGTCCCATTTGTCCACTGGGATCAATGGAATTCTCTGTCCTCTATTTTAAAAATGGCTATTACCCCATAACGGCTTCCTGTTCAGCACACTGTTAAACTGTAATATCACCCACTTGAGCCATAGGGAAACATGGACATTACCTTACACATTCAGTTGTAACTGACAGCTGCTAATATATCACTGATAGCAACTGGTATATTTCAGTTCTGACAAAATATTGTCAGAACTGGAAGGGATCACTGTAAGAAGAAAATAGTGAGCTTCTGAGAGGAACTGATGGTGAGATTAGTATGTAATATTCATTGGCAGCTACGGCATGTGTTTATTTTAAATAATTTTACTTGCTTCAGGTTCCCTTTAAGCATAATCATCATACTGTTAAAAGATTTGTCTGACTCAGAGCACACACGGGTTTGTGCAATATGAGGAAGATTTCTGCCAGACAAACTGTGAAGGAACGCGAAAAAGCCGCCGCTTCTCATGGTGAGGCGGCTGTTTCCGCGTCCAGCATGGCGTCACAACGTGGAAAATCCACTGCATGCCGCATAGGCAGAGCGGCGGAATCTGCATTGGGAGCGGCGGACTGGCCGCATGGCAGTGTCCCTGACAAGGGGGGTGAGCGTGGGGAAGCCGTCGCTGGTGTAGTGAGCGGTGCGGCGGCTCCCACGCTCGGTTCGCTGGATACATTGCAAGACAGTACTGGTGTGGCTGGGACTGATAATCCACCAAGATTAAGAATGACGCGCGTGCACGCAGAGAGACAGAGCTTATATGGCAGCCAGAAGAAGGTCAGCTGACCAAGCTGGTCAGCTGACAATTCTGTGTCCTCCCATTGGTCCAGCACTTAGGGAGGTGCTGGAGAGTGTCTGTGTATATATACTGCTGGCTGTTCAGTTGCTGGTTGTCTGGCGTTGCGATCACATAGTGGTAGCACTCAGATCTGAGTCAGATCCTAAAGTGTGCCGGGACCAGCTGGAGCTGTAATCCTACACTTAGTTAGATTCTGTTGATAGTTTAAAGTACTATTTTGATTGTGATTATCTGTTATGACTTTCTGCCTGCCTGACTATTCTCCTGAACTCTGATCCTTTACTTTGCCATTCTGATACTCTGTTGCCGAACCCCGGCTCGTCCTTAGACTCTGCATCTGCCTTCTGATTTTGTACCTCGATATTTCTGATACCCTGTTGCCGAACCCTGCCTGTACTTTAGACTTCGCCTCTGCCTTCTGAATCTGTACTTTATCCGTCCGTGTGTTTACAACCTGGCTTGTCCGACCTCGAGAACCGACCTTACTGTTAGAGGCGGTTCCCAACCCTGGTAGTGACACTCCCGTCTAGTGTCACTCTTGGTTTGTCCATCCTACGTCCAGCCTGACTCCTCCCCCCGGGAGAGTTCAGGTCCTTGGAAGGAGTTTGTGCAGTACTCCATACTGCTCAGAGGGCCTGCCCTCTAAGTACTACAGTTGCACCAAACACTCTCACTCTTAGGTGTCCAGAGGTTAGCTTGTATATCTGATTATCGGTGATACTGCAGATCATCAATAATCGGGTATATATCTGTATTCCCAGTGATACTGCAGATCACCGGTAATCAGATCCTCTCTGTGTTACACCGATTGTTACACAAATACATTGGATTAAGAGAGCAGCTGCTAAAATGCAATTACAAAGCAGCAAACAGGTATTTGGAGGCAGTTTACATCAACAGCAGCTCTGGGAAGCTATTCTGATATCCTGAAATTTAAACACAAACTCTCCAACAACTCAAAAGTTCATTGGATGCAAAAATTGAAGCTGCTATCAAATATTACCCCCTATGTATGTAACTTGACCTGTTAAGATGTTTTTGATTGAAATAGCTTTTGATTTAAGTAAAAATGATCTCCTAATGCAGCAAATTCAACAAAAGAACATCTTCTGTTCCTTACAACCTATAAAATGTTTTGAAACTATGTTGTGTGTAATAATTTAGAACAGCAATTTTTTTTTTTTTATATTTGTAAAACTGTTATTTGTAAAACTGGAAATCACAATTATGCTGATTTCCACTTCCATGTACTACTTAAAGTCAGATAAATATATAATTTTGCATAATAATTTCGAACAGGATGTATAGTATCTCACAACAGTGAGTACACCTTCACATTTTTGTAAATATTCTATTATATCTTTCCATGGAACAACATTGAACATATAACCATTTGATACAATGCAAGGTAGTCAGTGTACAGCTTGTATAACAATATAAATTTGCTGTCCCATCAAAATAACTCAACACCTAGCCATTGATTTCTAAACTGCTGTCAATAAAAGCTGCACTGTAGTTTCTGTACAGAGACTTCTGATGTTTTCCCTGAGATATGTTGGAGCCACTCTATCAGCTCCAAGTGCTCCTATCACAACTGAGATCACTTTGGCCCTTGAGATCTCAATCACACCTAAGCGGGAATTGCGCAATTCCAGCTTACCGCAAACCGCTATCGTTTTTTTAAAACTCTTAGCCCATGTTATCCTATAGCAGTGTTCTCACTGCCCCAACCGCGGGCGTTTTGCGATTAGCAATAATCACAAATGCATTACCTCTAGCGTTTAGGTGGTGATTCTGGAGTGATTGGGATCAACATATATAGAACCACTAATCGCTCCAAAAACGCTACTTTGTCCAGTGATTTTTTTTTTTTCAAGTTAATTGCGGAAAAATCACTCCCGCAAAACGCTAGCGGTAATCTATACTGTTTTGCGATTTAAAGTGTGAACTCCCTGACTTCATCTTTTCTAGTTTTTCTTTTTTTAGGCTCTGATCAGGGCTGGATTTTAGGAGCCTATAGACACAGAGGTTCTTGTGCCGTAAACTTCACCCACCACCCTGCCCTGTATGGTTCCTCTGTGATTACCAGGCTGGCTCTGTGCATGGATGGGATTTCTGCCTGTCACCATATTGGCGCCTCTAGGCTTGTGCCTAGTGTGCAATCTGTGTACTTCTTAAAATAAACCTTAAGTGAAACAGACTTGCCCAGTTTAACTTACCTGGGGATTCTTTAGCCTCCTGTAGACCTTCAGGTCCCTCGCTGTTCTGCTATTATCCGTTCAGAAGGTGTGCCCCTCCAAAAGCTGGCCGATGGAGCCAGCCGCGGGCTACTGTGCATGCACAGCTCCGGCTGCGCACATCCTCTATCACGCTTCTGTCACTTGGCACTGCTGTATCTATCACCAGTGCTGGCTGATTCTTTTCTATAACCACGTTGTCTAGCTGATTGGCCAGTACCTGATTTTTAAATCCCACAGGATCTTATCCTTGTTATTTCTTTGGAGGTTCTAGCCCATACTCTGTACAGGTGTGTGCACAGCTGCCAGCAACTGGTGCAGGCTGTCCCCATCATGATGTTCCAGTAAGGCCCAATCATACGGCAAACTCTCAACAACCTGAACTGAATTCCTATTCTATCCCGACCGGCAGATTAATTTCATACCCAACACATTGCCTATTGCACGCATCAACAAATTTGAGTCACGCAGCTCCAGGATATGGATATGGTCTGAACCGAAATTGGGTGTTAACTGACCCAATACACATTAAAACTCAATGTGACTCGGTCTTCTACCAGTACTGTTATTTACATATTGCTTTGTATATTTCTTCATGGTCTGATATATGGTATGATAATGTGAGAAACCTCCAGCAATCTCAATATTGCTTACTGTAACGCTTCCAAAAACAATGTATTAGTCATCCGGGCTGAATTGTTAACAACCATGTATCTTCAAAAATGACCTCAACCTCATTTACAATTACTTTAAAGGTACCGAAGCTCCCTTCGTGTTTGTAATAGCTATAGGTTCTGCCATATTTCCCCCCTCCCCTTTTTGCAGTCCTTATTTACAGACGTCACAGATGCTTTCTTCACACTTTTCCACTTTGAATCACTTGTCCTCTATTACCCTCCCACCTCTGTTGATGAAAAAGTATTGTTTACTTCTTACTAATGAGTGCAATAAAACAATTACTTAATAGCTGCCTAAAATCTCTGTGGATGGGTCGGATGGACAGGCCTGCTGAAGTAGGCTAATAAAACCTATGCTAATATTATATTTTATTTATTTATTTTAAACCACAAGGTATATTTGAGCAGAATAGAAAAGTTTACAATACAAAATTACAACATTGTCCGGGTAATCGCAAAGAGCGTACAGTTAAAGATTGCGCAACCAAGCAGTGTATAGCACAGAGAGACCAAATATTACTAGATTGTTACAATAATATATACACTGTTACAAATATATACACATTGTTACAATAATATACACACACTAGCTGGTTGCCCGGGTATGTATTTGGCTGGTGTCGGCTCCACCCACTTTTTCTAACCCTAACACACAATTACTCAATGACCAAGTTTGTGAGCTTTGTGGTCTTTGGCATCAATAATATGCATTGAAATGAAAAAAATCTGATGGGTTGTTTGTGGCTCCATCCCCTTTTTTGAATTTGAACCCCAGTCACCCAATGACCAACTGTACCGGGTTTGAGGCCTGTGCCATTAACAGTGCAAGAATGGTAGCAATTAAATATTCCCTTGAAAAGCAATAGGTGAAGCTTTATACACTTTTGTAGGCTCCACCCACTTTTCTGAATATTAATCCCATTCACTGGGTGACCAACTGTGCAAAGTTTAAGAACCCTGCCATTAACAGTGTAAGAGTGGCTGCAGTTTACATTTTCCCAGTGAAATTTTTATTTGTCTCCACCCACTAATGACCCGGTGTTGCCCGGGTATGTATTTGACTGGTGTTGGTTCCGCCCACTTCTTCTAACCCTAACGCACAAACACTCAATGACCAAGTTTGTGAGCTTTGGGGTCTTTAGCATCAATAATTTGTATATTCCCATAGAAATGAAACACATCAGATTGGCTGTTTGTGGCTCTGCCCCTCTCCAGCATTTGAACCCCAGTCACCCAATGACCAACTGTAGCAGGTTTGAGGCATCTGCTATTACCAGTGTAAAAATGGCTGCAATTTAAACATTCCCCTTGAAAATCAAGAGGTGAATTTTGATTGGCTATTATAGGCTCCACCCACTTCCCTGAATATTAATCTCAGTCACCCAGTAACCATCTGGGCAAAGTTTGGGAACCCTGCCATTAAGTGTAAGAAGGCCTGCAGTCTACATTTTCCCAGTGAAATTTGGTTTTGGCTCCGCCTACTTTTTGTAACCTGGACATACAGTCACTCAATGACCAAGTTTGTGAGCTTTGGGGTCCATGGCATCAATTTGTATTTTCCCAAGAAATGAAACTGTTTGTGGCTCTGTCCCCTTTTCTGAATTTGAACCCCAATGACTAACTGTACCAGGTTTGAGGCTTGTGCCATTAACAGTGCAAGAATGGCAGCAATTTTAATATTCCCCTTGAAAATCAACAGGTGATTTTGATTGGCTTTTTTAGGCTCCACCCACTTTTCTGATTATTAATCCCAGTCACCTAGTAACCAACTGTGCAAAGTTTGAGAGCCCTGCCATTAACAGTGAAGAAGGGCTGCAGTTTACAATTTCCCAGAAAAATCTGTTTTTGACTCCACTTACTTTTTGTAACCTTGACACACTGGGCTTGATTAACAAAAGAGTGCTGTTAGCACAGCTGTTTTCGTGCGAATTTTCGCGTTTGCGTGCGATCGCAAATTTTTGCACGCAGTTAAACGTTTTTGCGCACAAAACGTTATCATTTGCGTGCTTAAACGATAACGAATTCGCGAAACCAGTTAATTGCTCTAGAAAATTAACGATCGCGCGCAAATGCAAAAATTTGCGCGAAAACGTCCGTGCTAACAGTTAGCAATCTTTTGTGAATCAAGCCCACAGTTACTACTCAATGACCAAGTTTGTGAGCTTTTGGTTCCTGGCATCAAAGATGTGTGAATGGAAGCAGTTTATCCACCAAGAAAGTCTGATTGGCTGTTTGTGGCCCCACCCCTTTAGTGAATTTGGACCCCCAGTCACCCAATGACCGACTGTAGCAAGTTTGAATCCTCTGCCATTAACCGCGTAAGAAAAGCAGCAGTTTTAATATTCCCCTTGAAAATCAATAGGTGAATTTTGATTGGCTGTTGTAGGCTCCACCCACTTTCCTGAATATTAATCTCATTCACCAAGTGACCAAGTTTGCCAAGTTTGATAACCCTGCGATTAACAGTGTAAGAATGGCTGCAGTTTACATTTGTCCATTTAAAATTAATGTCTGAAATTTAATTGGCTGTTTTATGCTCCGCCCACTTTTCCTGGATTTGCAACCTCGGTCGCCAAGTGACCAACTGCGCCAAGTGTTGAGACTCTGGCTCAATTACTGTGAGAATGGCAGCCTTTTCCATTTTTTTCTATTTACTTGAATGGGTGGAATCTGATTGGCTGTTTGTAGCTCCGCCCAGGTGTGCAAAGGGGGGGGGGGACACACGAGACACCCCAGAACATATCATCCCAGGTAGTAAGGGTATCTTGTGCAGAGTAAGAGAAGTATTTGTCTCATAGACACACAATTAAGGGCATCGCAAACCGCACTCGATGCCCAGTAAAACATAGTAAGGGAACCCATAGCAGAGTGATCTCAGTATCAGCTGCTTGTATTCAAAATATACCCTTGTCTAGCTAGTGTCTTTCCATTTGTCCCAAATTAGGTGAAACTGTGGGATACGTGTTATATGTGTGTGGACTAGTTAAAGGGTAAAGTGACATCAGGTTTTTTTTTTTTTTTTTTTTTTTTTTGCAAACATCAGCCGCACTGAGTACCAGTAGCCCGGCTAGTATGGAAGGCTTCATCGTGGTGGCATCAAGTCTTTTAATCCATTTGGATATCATAGGGGAACTCTGAGATAACCAAGCCAGTGCAAGTTCCTGTCTAGATGCAAAGAGGATTTCTTGTACAAATGTCTTAGTACTAGAATGTAGTTCCTCTTCAGTAAGTATACCAAGTATAAATAAGGGCTTCTGCTAATCTGTAAATGTAAAAATAAATGGTAAATTTGAAGTTTTTTTTTCAATAATGAGACATATTGTTGGTATACTTTTTTTTAATGTGCTTTGAGATGCCCTGGGTGCTAAAAATGGTGCTCAGTTCACTTTAAATAACTCTTCAATAATCACAACCTAACACTAGCCTCCCCTAATAATACCAGCCTTCAGTACTAGTGATGCGTAGGGCTTCATAAGAGCTACATATCCAGACAAACCATGGTGACCAACTGCCAAATGGAATGTTATTGCCTTAACTTTTTAGATATTTCCTGATCTGTGCTGCAACTCACTACTAAATGTTGGGGAGTGTAACTGCAATAACAAAACCCAAATGAACTGATTAGAGGCTCAATAATTGGCTGTTGTCACAATAGCAATAACTAGCCTCAGAGGAATGCTGGGGCTGGATCAGCACATTTTGCAGATACTTCAGTTCATACATGACTGCTCCAGTGGCAGTAAGCATTCCCACTAGTCACTTACTGTTAACCTCTAATGATGCCCAATGTAATGTACAGGATCAGCACAGATAAGGGGTCTGGTCTTCAAGAAGTTTCAATTAGTAAAGCGAGATAGCCCCAGTTTTTCAAAAATATGAAGAGGTACTTGGGAATCTACTACTATTGAGCATATTGGTTTATGAATGAATCTTCTGTAAGTTTTCAGATGCAACTTAGAGACATATGTAATGTGCATTTATAGTTCGTGTTACTGTTTTAAACTTATAAAGCTTTCATTCAAATACTGTGGTTATAACATTATTTTCTGAGTACTCCTTTCTACTCCAGTTATACTGATTTGTCTTAAATGTATATTCTTATACTATAGGATGGAGTCTGGTGGCTCTAGTCTGGCCTCAGCCGATAGCAACAGTGACCGTGCAACAAGTGCATATTTACGGCGAGAGAAACGCTTGCAATCACTTAACAGCAAACCAGATGAAGATTCACAGAAAGACTTCAAAAAGGTTTGATATCTCAGAATGGCAGAAAGTGATTTAGTGGAAATGGAAGCTAACATGACAAGCAGAATATGAATGACCAGAAGAGGAAGATCCTACAGTTTGGCATTCAGATAGTATTACAAAATGTCTTGATTGTCTTCTATCTTCTTTGTCGGGCTTCCATCTCCTAGTGTAGGTGTGCACTGGCTCTGGTATGCTGTAGGATGGTCCCTTTTATGTGTCTGTGCCTAAAGCAGCCTCATGTGCTGAAAGTGCAGAGAAAGCTTGGCACTTTCACACAGGAAGTTGTCTGTGTAAGTGATGTGCAATTGCCCTTTTGGATAAAGAAAGTTACATTTTCATACTTATATCCTCTTTGAGGAAAATGAATAGAGAAACATAGGAGTATGGTAATCTGTAGTCTCTGTCATCTCGCTATCACATAGTCGTATCTCCTTTCTGCTTTATATGTAGAATAAAATAGGAGGCAGTGAGACACCATCACATGACCTTAACCAGTCAATGAAACTAAAGCTTTGTACATACACTAGATCCTATGTTCTCAACGTGTGGTGCGCGTACCCCAAGGGGTACTTCTGATGGTTCCAGGGGTTAATTACACACAATTGATCCCTACAGAAGTATGTTAAAAAAATAACTTTTATTAATGAATTTAAAATGTTTTTACTTATTTATTGTTTTCTCATAGTACACCTAACCAGGATGGGGCCATACGTATATAAGAAAGCACTCGCACAAATTTGACAGTTTCTATGTGACAGTGCTTCTAGGCCCAACCACTGGACTAAATAGCCTTAATTTCCTACATATAGATAAAAACCCCCCACCAATCCGACATGTTTCGACCCCTAAACTGGAGTCGTCGTCAGGGAAAAGAAAGTGCTCTGTGCTAAGAGGTGCTAGTGCATTAAGAAATATAAAGCATTGTGTATATACATTCCATAAAGAAAACAAAAAATGAGAGCAAAGTGCTCTCTTGCTCAGTCAGCATTGAAGTGAGCTTTCACCTCATCTGTTTATATACTGCCTGTGGGGGACATATCAGTTTTGACTCCTTACCTATTTAAAATGTAACCAAAAAACATACCTCCAGCGTTCCCGTCTCACCGCATGTCCCACGCCGCTCCTCCGCTCATTCTTCCTCTGTCTCTGTTATTCTCGGAGCCGGCAAAGCATCTTCGAGTCTCCCGCCGGGGCTCCCCATTCGTCCACTAGGTGGCCCAATGAGAATCATCCTGATTCTCATTGGTCCAATTAGAATCAGGATGACAAATGGGGAGCCCCAGCGGGAGACTCAATGATGCTTTGCCGGCTCCGAGAATAGAGATGGAAGAAGAATGAGCGGAGGAGCGGTGTGGGACATGCGGCGAGACGGGAACGATGGAGGTATGTTTTTTGCCGGGTCCCGCGGTAGCGTAGAGCGGCAGGAGGCGACGGGCAAGAGTCTTGCGACGATGCGCTGGCTCTTGCGACGATGCGCGCGCATCTCCCAGGGAGCGAGGCAGGAGTGTTGTGGTGCTGAAGGACAGCTCCCTGGCACTAATGCCTCGCTTCACATCGCTGGCCGCACAGGAGCATCGCTCCGCGAATACCTAGTATTCGCCTGAGTTATGCTCCTTTACGCAAGGACATCGCTCCGGTGAAACTGGCAATTGAATTTTCCGGTAAATCCTGAGCAATGTGAGGAGAGAAGAAGCTCGCATGTTTTAAGCTTCTTATCTCCTTGAATTGCATAAGGCCCACAGAGTAGAGTGCATAGCCTGCACTGCTGCTCAGCCCTGGTGCGCACAATTGCATGCGCTTCCACCGCCCCCCCCGTTAGCCCGGAGATCAATGAATGGGAACAAAGTTCCCATTCATTGATCTAAGTCCCCGTATGAAAGACTGACACCATCAACAAGGTGGTTCCGTCTTTCACAAATCCCCTTCTGTCCTGGCCACGCATCACTTCTGCTTTGCGGAGAAATTTCCGCATGCAGTAGTGAGCAATGAGGGCATCTTGTGGTCAAATAGTAAAATTACATCTGGAAATAAAAATTTCCAGATGACTTTTTTTACTTTTAAAACTGACCCCTTCCCTACCACACTCCCCGATAGGTACACATTTTTTTTTGTTAAAGGGATACTGTAGGGGGGGTCGGGGGAAAATGAGTTGAACTTACCCGGGGCTTCTAATATTCCCCCGCAGGCATCCTGTGCCCGCGCAGCCGCTCACTGATGCTCCGGCCCCGCCTCCGGTTCACTTCTGTAATTTCTGACTTTAAAGTCAGAAAACCCCTGTGCCTGCGTTGCCGTGTCCTCGCTTCCCCTGTCACCAGGAGCGTACTGCGCAGGCACAGACCATACTGGGCTTGTGCTATACACCAGTGAGCCAGAGGCGGGGCCGGAGCATCGGTGAGTGGCTGCGCGGGCACAGGATGTCTGCGGGGGGACCATTACAAGCCACGGGTAAGTTCAACTCATTTTCGCCCGACCCCCCCCCCCCCCCCCCCCCCCTACAGTACTCCTTTAACCCTCCTGGCGGTTTGCAAAAAATCCGCCAGGGGGCAGCAAATCTTTTTTTTTTAATATTTTTTTTTTTTTCATGATAGCCGCTGCTCAGCGGCATCCCCCCAGCCCCTCCGATCGCCTCCGGCGATCGGAGATCAGGAGATCCCGTTCAAAGAACGGGATCTCCTGGAGGGCTTCCCCCGTCGCCATGGCGACGGGCGGCATGACGTCACCGACGTCATCGACGTCGTGACGTCATTGGGAGTCCCGGCCTACCCCTTAGCGCTGCCTGGCACTGATTGGCCAGGCAGCGTACGGGGTCTGGGGGGGGGGGGGCGGCGCGGCGAGCGGAGGCACATAATCGCCGCAGAGCGGCGGCGATCAGACTGCACACGCAGCTAGCAAAGTGCTAGCTGCGTGTTGCAAACCAAAAACTGTGCAAATCGGCCCAGCAGGGCCTGAGAAATCCCCCTGCGCGGCATAGCCCGTGCTCAGCACGGGCTTACCGCCAGGGAGGTTAAAAAAAAGTTACATAAATAGTTACCTTAGGGACTGATCTTTTTTTAATATGTATATAGTAAAGTATATTACTGTTATTTTTTTAAATGATTGGCTTGTAATAAGTGATGGACGCAAAACTGAAAAAATGCACCTTTATTTCCAAATAAAATATCAGCGCCATACATTGTGATAGGGACATATTTTAATTGGTGTAATAACCAGGACAAATGGGAAAAATAAAATACATGGGTTTTAATTATGGTAGCATGTATGATTTTAAAACTATAATGGCAGAAAACTGAGAAATAATGCATTTTTTCACATTTTTTTCTTAATCTTCTTGTTAAAATGGATTTATAATAACATAATTCTTAGCATAATGTACCACCCAAAGAAATCCTAAATGGTGGTGGAAAAAATATATAGATCATTTCATTGTGATAAGTAGTGATAAAGTTATTGGCGAATGAATGGGAGGTGAAAGTTGCTCTGATGCATAAGGTGAAACGACACCGAAGGCTGAAGTGGTTAAGCAAGCTATGTCCACACCTTAGATTTTTGCTCCCAAAAGGCAATTGTGCATGACCATTGCAGGTAAAAATCTAGTATGTATACAATTGTTCTCCAATGTTTGTGGCTACCTCTGCTACAACTGTCCAGTCTATAAATTCCTTTGTTTAAAATGACCCAAAAACCTGACATGCAAACATGGTTAGGGTTGTGCACAGTTCCCGCTGCTCCCCTTCTTCCATTTTAACAGCTAGCTGCTAGGGTCCCTTCCGACAGGTGGACCTCATTACGGTGGAATGGTCTAGTACGAAATCCTTTACATGCAAATTATTTTGGAAGCAAACATCCTCCATTAGGTGTTTTGCACCTGTCCCAGCTGTAACTAGCGCAGTTGTGTCTTTAAGAGGCCCTAAGCTTTAAGCCTTATGCAGATAGTGTCAGTCAGGCGCAGCTTGGTTTTACTGTAGATGCGCTGCCATTCCTCTCTACTGTGTACACAACTGTAAGTTCTATAAATTCCTTGCCAGTGATATTGTGCCCACTGCAAGGTGCTTTACCCATGTCCTATGCCCTCCATAAAGTAAATGAGCTGCTTGGCAAATACAGTGTATTTGTACATCAATCATTTTAAAACTGTCAACCAACATGATCAGTGATGATTATTGTGGGGGTGAGGGTATGATGTATTTACTCAAGTCACGTGTTCATGTCGGAAAGCATGCGGGAGGAGGAGCGAATGGTACGCTCACCCCACACTGTGCATAAGCTTGGCCGCATACATGTGTTTCTATGGCAACGCAGCTACGTGCAGCGTAAACATAGACGGATGACGCGGAGGAGGCTCCGACCCACGTGAAGATCTGATAGGACGGCGGGCCCACGTGACCAAGCTACCATGGCAACGTTGTTACATACACAACGATTGGATGGATTTGAGCTAGAGCGAGTCACATGGTAAGGAATACACCAATCAGAACCCTCTAATGTTAGTCTATGGAGAATGCGAAGATATATGGCGTTTTCTGCCTTAACACATGGAGAGCAGCACAGATCTTTAAAGGATCGTTACTGGATATATAGACATTATGTACAAGAAGTTTGGAGGTATGGAAACTCGTTTTTATGGCTATTTAAAGGATAATGGGAAACAATATGTGGACCAATAACGATACAGGGATTCTAATTGACAATGAAACCCACCAATGAAAGGATTGGAAAAATGGGAGGGGTAGACTGATGGAGACTGCCCCCCACAGGCAGTATATAAACACAATGCTTTATATTTCTTAATGCACTAGCACCTCTTAGCACAGAGCACTTTCTTTTCCCTGACGACGACTCCAGTTTAGGGGTCGAAACATGTCGGATTGGTGGTTTTTTTTTATCTATATGTAGGAAATTAAGGCCATTTAGTCCAGTGGTTGGGCCTAGAAGCACGGTCACATAGAAACTGTCAAATTTGTGCGAGTGCTTCCTTATATACGTATGGCCCCATCCTGGTTAGGTGTACTATGAGAAAACAATAAATAAGTAAAAACATTTTAAATTCATTAATAAAAGTTATTTTTTAACATACTTCTGTAGGGATCAATTGTGTGTAATTAATTAAAATCAGATTTGTGAATTGTTAAAATTGAAAATTGGGTGACTCTGACACCCTGATCTTGAGATAGAAGTTTATTTATATATTAGAATCGAGTTCCTGTGTCATTGGCGATTATTACCCTAAAAGATGTCAGGTTTTCTGTCCACAATACCAGATGTAAATGTCTTAATAGCAGAAGCAAAAGAGGTCTTTTCATGTGGTGGTGAGGTCTCGCAAAAAATACCTGAAATCGTAACTACTGACTCTGAAATTGAACTAGCCTTTAAAAACATATTTGGCATATACAAAGAGCATAATAAGGGTTGGTGGGAGGTCTCTAGCTTCAACACATATATTAAAGAAGGCATTACAGTAAGGGGATTAAGGAATTTATGTGTACCCCATAAACAGTCCAAGAATAAAGAATTCATGAAAGTTTGGAATGAACTAAAGACAAAACAAACATTGGAATTAATGACATGCCTACGAGATTTTGAATTAAAAACACGTGAGGATACAAATAAAAAACTAGAACAGGCCCACAAGGAGGTGATCAAATATAAGGACCAACCAGAATTTAAACAATTAGAAAAATTGCAGAAAAAGGTTCAGAGTCATAAAGAGGCTATTAAGGCAAAGAAACATAATAAATACAATCGAGACTGGAAAGACTTTAAAAACGGAAAGGTATACAATTGGAGAAAGACTAACCCCAATCCCGCCCCAAATACACCAACATTGGTTACAGAAAGTGAATCTGAGTCTGAAAACGAGACCCCGAATAAAGATACTAGGCCAAAACAGGGGGCTTTTTTAGGGAGAGGAAAGAAGCCCAAGTCCGGGGGTCCAGTAACACCAAGGCAGTTGAGGAACAGGGAAAAGTGGGCGTACAAACCCAAACAATACAGAAACAGGGAGGAAGAGTGGTAGAAGTACTAGTAGATCAAATGGGAATTGTTAATTTAACAGACTATCATCTGAACGAATCTGAAATTTCGGTATTGTCGAAGGGTTTCACGTTTGTATCTACAGCAAACTTTGACTTGTTTGAAATAATAAAAGACATAAACTTCTTTGGAAGGAAGTTGGCTGTATACAAACATGAATTCTGAAACTATGAAATCGAAAATGGAAGTGGCTCAGGAATTGCGGAACTTGGAGATTTTAAATGACTTATTGACTGAGAATGAAACAGGAGAAACTAATTTAGGTATACCTGAAAGTAACCTAACAGTAAAAAGTAGGTTCTGTCCAGCAATTGGTTCTTACCCCCCCCCCCCCCCCCCCCCCATTCAAATCTTCTTAGAGACTGTGAAAAAGGGCTTGAAGAACTGAGTAAGACAAAAAGGGTGGATAGGAGACATAATCTGAGTGAGGATGAACAAAAGGCTTTAATAGATCGAAGTAAAAATGAGGACTTGATTTTCAAAAAATCAGACAAAGGTGGGAATATTGTGTTGATGAAAAAGGAACAGTATATTGAGATGTGCATGGGAATCCTAAACAATAAAGAAAATTATGAGAGATTGGAAAGCAATCCAACTTCAGCTTTCTATAAAAAAAAATTAGAGACACTCTTAAACAATGCAGTCGAGAAAAAAGTCCTAAGTAAGAAAGATCAGGCTTGTATGCTGTCAAAATATCCAACGATAGCCACACACACACACACACACACACACACACACACACACACACACACACACACACACACACACACACACACACACACACACACACACACACACACACACACACACACACACACACACACACACACACACACACACACACACACACACACACACACACACACACACACACACACACACACACACACACACACACACACACACACACACACTGTCCTTAGTAAAGGAGGCTCCCAGATGCATAAAACAGCTTGCCGACACCGGCGATAGGTCTTTTCGCCTGCTCAGAGCAGGTGAAAAGTTATCATCTATGTTTGGCGGGAAGCATCGCTTCCCGGGGGGTGCAAAATGCAATTGCATAGGGGGAAAGGAACTTACTGGGCGATTATATCGCCCAAGCGAGTTCTTTTCTGCCCCGGGGTGTGTAAAATGCAATTGCATTAGGAGACCTTACATAGTTACATAGTTACATAGTTACTTTGGTTGAAAAAAGACATACGTCCATCGAGTTCAACCAGTACAAAGTACAACTCCAGCCTGCTCCCTCACATATCCCTGTTGATCCAGAGGAAGGCGAAAAAACCCTTACGAGGTAAAAATTCCTTCCCGACTCCAGATGGCAATCAGATAAAATCCCTGGATTAACATCATTGGCATTACCTAGTAATTGTAGCCATGGATGTCATTCAACGCAAGGAAAGCATCTAAGCCCCCTTTAAATGCAGGTATAGAGTTTGCCATAACGACTTCCTGTGGCAATGCATTCCACATCTTAATCACTCTTACTGTAAAGAACCCTTTCCTAAATAAATGGCTAAAACGTTTTTCCTCCATGCGCAGATCATGTCCTCTAGTCCTTTGAGAAGGCCTAGGGACAAAAAGCTCATCCGCCAAGCTATTATATTGCCCTCTGATGTATTTATACATGTTAATTAGATCTCCTCTAAGGCGTCTTTTCTCTAGACTAAATAAACCCAGTTTATCTAACCTTTCTTGGTAAGTGAGACCTTCCATCCCACGTATCAATTTTGTTGCTCGTCTCTGCACCTGCTCTAAAACTGCAATATCTTTTTTGTAATGTGGTGCCCAGAACTGAATTCCATATTCCAGATGTGGCCTTACTAGAGAGTTAAACAGGGGCAATATTATGCTAGCATCTCGAGTTTTTATTTCCCTTTTAATGCATCCCAAAATTTTGTTAGCTTTAGCTGCAGCGGCTTGGCATTGAGTACGATTATTTAACTTGTTGTCGATGAGTACTCCTAAGTCCTTCTCCAAGTTTGATGTCCCCAACTGTATCCCATTTATTTTGTATGGTGTTAGACCATTGGTACGACCAAAATGCATGACTTTACATTTGTCAACATTGAATTTCATCTGCCATGTATGTGCCCATATAGCCATCCTATCCAGATCCTGTTGCAATATAACACTATCTTCCTCAGAGTTGATGATTCTGCACAATTTTGTATCATCTGCAAAAATAGCAACATTGCTCACTACTGTATCCACTAGGTCATTAATAAATAAATTGAAGAGCACTGGACCCAGTACAGACCCCTGTGGGACCCCACTGCTAACAGTCTCCCATTTTGAGTATGATCCATTGACCACAACTCTTTGTTTTCTGTCCATTAGCCAGTTCCCTATCCAAGCACACAGACTCTTCCCCAGTCCTTGCATCCTCATCTTTTGCACCAGACTTTTGTGGGGAACAGTGTCGAATGCCTTAGCAAAGTCTAAGTATATCACATCTACAGCATTCCCAATATCCATATTAGCATTCACTACCTCATAAAAGCTGAGCATGTTAGTCAAACAGGACCTGTCTTTAAGTAAACCCATGTTGATGCTGAGAAATAAGATTATTTTCTACTATGAAGTCATGTATAGTATCTCTTAGTAACCCCTCAAATAGTTTGCATACAACTGATGTTAAGCTTACAGGTCTATAATTTCCTGGATCTGATTTTTTGCCCTTCTTAAATAATGGGAAAACGTGGGCTGTACGCCAATCCACTGGGACTCTGCCAGTTGCAAGAGAGTCACAAAAGATAAGATACTAATGCCTAATTTAAGAACTCGCCAGCACTTATCGCTGGCAAGTTTGGTAATTGCATAGGGCCCTGTGAATTCATAAAGGGCAAACATAGTTCAGTTACTTCCCAGTTTCGAGCGAGTACCTGAAACAGAGATGATGCTGTAGTACAAGAATGCTTGTTGAGTGTTAAGGGACACCGTCAGCTTGTTGCTACTCACTGTGACTTTGTTATTGTTCTTCAACCAAGCTGCTGTTGATAGATAATTATATGTTTACTGTTAAAAAGAAGCATTTGAGCTCGTGTTCTGATCCTTTAGCTGAATTTAGTAAATACTACATTTCTGACACAGAAAATATTTATTATTACTTATACAAACCAGTTACATAGACAATCACAGGAAATGCAAATAAACCACTGTTGTATAGTCACCTGGTACTAACTATATATAGATAAGACTATCTGTAAATACAGCTTAACAAAGATACAGAAGGAGAGAGAGGGCTCTGCCCATTGACTCACCTTCCATGTTACATCTGACAAAACTCTGACAGGGTGACTAACACAGCCATTAGCAGGTGAGAATGGGAGGTGATTACAAGCAGCATGGGCCAAGTATTCTAGGCTCTGCTTAAAGTAGAATGGATAAAAGTGTTTTGTTTTTCGTTTTTTGTTGTTGTTGTTTTTTGTTTGTGGCACTCCAAAAAGGCAAAAACAGAATTTTGAAATGACGGCCTTTGGAGGGGATTGGTATGATGAAAACAACTAGGTTGTACAAAGAAAATATGAAATACTGCTGTTTTTAATCTCTCCTTTGTTAACCAGTTGGCTACTACAGATGGTCAATGAGATGCTAATAATCCTGGCTTGCATGCAAACATGGGTTTTGTAAATTTAGAATCAACAAGAAGGGCCTAATTCCAAGCGGCATACAATTTGTATGAAATTATCTCTCAAGCCAGAATTATTTGACCATCTCTGGCTACTCTGCTACTAGTCATTCTAGTGTGAAATAGCCGTAGTCTAGTCAATTCTGCTTCAGAGGCCTCCTATGGTAAAAGTGAGGGCAATGGTCTTACCTGCTGAACCAAGAAAGCACCTGCCTCTGTCCCAGGCTCTCGTTTCTGCAACTCACTGGAATGAGAATCGCAAAATCTCCCAAAAAATCTCAGTGCAAAATTGTGATTGCTTTTTGCAGTTCCATGTTTGAATAGGGCCTAAAGCTAGCCATAAGCAGACTGATAACTGCACAATTTGGCAAGCAATGATGCCCTCTTCAGGTGAAAATGTATTGTGTATTAGCGTTTAGTGGTAATGTGGCTATTGCACTGGAGCCCTTAACTATCAATATGGAGTTCAACCTATTAGCCCTGTCAAGCCTTTCTTTTATTTAAAAAAAGAAAAGGATTTATGCCTAGAACATGTACGGTAGTATGGGTGACTGGAGCAGAGAGAAGCTGTTTCCACCTGGGTGAAACAAAATGAGGACGACTCAGAGCTCATCGTTTTAGGCTCCTTTCACACATCCTTTGCATCATGGCACTACAAGCAATATAATTGCATCGACATAAAATGCAAATATGTCAATAGTGCCTAAAACACATGGTGCTATGGACTATATGCTGCACTGCATGGGTTACAACTGTAGGCTGCAATGCAACTTTACATCACGGTTGTGTTGTGATCCAATATTTAAGGATGATCAATGTATATAGAGTGAAAGGAGGCTATAGGAAAGACTTGCTGGCAATACAAATTGGAGATCTTGGGTTCTAGATGATCATAGAAGTGGTGCAAGGATAGTTCCCCAGCAGGGCAGGCAGAGCTGACTTGAGTGAGCCGAGCTGCTGCAACAGCAGCAGGACTAGTCAGTACTGTGCCAGGGAATCTTGTATTTATTGTTGCTGTCATTAATGGTGTGGGAGGAGCTACTGTCTCTGATGTTGGCCTATGTAGGGGAAGAAGAAGTAAATCGGTGACTAGGTCTGAGAAATTCTGTCTGGTGCCATCCCCCAGTCTGGTTATCATCCTATTACTCACAAAGAGTGCAGAGTCTGCCGAAGGTCTATTATAAGACTAAAGCTTACTCTGTGAATCTTTTAAATTCAGCCAATAAATGCAATCATCCTGATTCAAAATGTCATGCCATTACTCAAGTTCTATTATTTGGCCTGTCCTTGTCAGTGGGTAAACTAATTTATTTATTTTTCCATATAAATAATGACTTTTAAAGTGGACCTGAACTCTTCCACAAGACAGAAAGAAAACCGAGAGAAATGCACCCTGTATGCATTTAGAGAGTTTCGCTGGTCTAATTCCCCCTCATCTCTGACTTATCACTGTGACTAATTACATTTGTAATCTGTATCAGCTGGCTGCCTCTGAAGAGCAGCTAATTTGTAAACACAGGCTGTTAACCCTATGTCTGCTTCCATGAAAGCAGGAAGTAGACACGCTGCAGATTTATTGCAGGATTTGAGTCAGCTGTAACGAAGAAATGTTTTTCTTCAAGGGGTATTACGCTGTTGCGTATCTTTTAGAGCAGAGAGGAAGTTCTGAGTTCAGGTCCGCTTTATGGGTATGTTTACACTATGTGTGTTGCATATTGCCTACACTAAAATGCAGGTATGACTATGCTATGCACACTGTAAAAAGCAGATGGAAGTTTCAGCATGTACTGTTCAAGCTCTTTTGAAGGAGCACAAAGAAATGGGCAATAAGGTCTGCAGATGCAGTGGTCAGCAAAGGAAACCTAGGGGTACATGCACTATACCCTGGTTAAACTTAAAACCGTGCACAGAAAGTTTGTGGGCTTCATGCAAACTACGTAATGCATTATGTAATTTGCATACCTGACTTTAGATATGCAATACCTTTTGTTATGTAATGGGTAATGTAGGGGTTGCATTTATAACACGGCTGCACACGTTTTGTAATGTTACATAATTGGCCTAATATCCAGTAACCTTTATATGCACTTGTAAAGTTTACTGAGGTATAGTAAATATACCCCTGCATGTGTAGTGAATATACACCTTAGTCAAGTGTAATGGATGAAAGGCACATCAAACTTGAAAACAGGAAGATGTCCAACAGAGTCACCAGTTCAGAGTTGGCAGAAACCAGTGGGACCCAGGTATATCCATTTATTGTCTGGAAAAGTTTAACAAGAAGAGGCCTCCATGGAAGACTTGTGTGCAAAAAGACATACTTCATGACATGGAAACAAAGTCAGGTAAATCAGCAATGCATGAAATCGGAAGAACGGGTCTGCAGAAAAACTGCAGCGGGTGTCCTGGATTGATGAGTCAAACTTTGAAATATTTATTCTTGTTATCTAAAAAATACATGAACAGAGCTGTCTGTATGAGAACGTAGAGGAAGAACCAGAAACCGGCTCAGTGGTGGGATAAGTTTTAGGTGTTGGAGGCAAGTGGGTTCTCAGCAGCAA